>NW_010146487.1:0-6919 GCF_000699245.1 Pterocles gutturalis
GGGATCCAGAAGCTGGAGAGGGGAAAGGGCCACCAGGAGCTCCTGGTGGCAAGGGAGGTCCTCCAGGGACGGCAGCACAGATCGCTCTCTGGGAGAGAAAGAGGAGGGGAGATTGGTCATACAGAGACAGGATATACCATGCAATAAGTGCCCCCATGCTGATTTTTAAATTTTTTTTGCCAAAATTTAACCAGCATAGGAAGCACTAAAAGGCTTAAGCACTACTGACTGAGGTCTGATGCAGCCAGAGATGGAACCACTCCCTCACCAGGGACAGACATCTTTGGTGACCCTCCCAGCAAGCACCTTTTTCAGCCCCGTGTGCAGCTCACCCTCCAGAAACCACCCCACGGTGTCTGCAGGGGGTTTGGGACTGGGGAGGAGGTTGGGGACCTCACCCTGCTCATCTCATGGAGCTGTGCCGTGAGATCCGCCACCTGCTGCTTGACCTGCTTGTGCTCACTGGACTCCTTCTCCAGTTTCTCCTTCATCTTGTTCAGCGTCTGCATCATTTCTTCCTTCTCCTGGGCCTTGGCGTCACACTCCCGCTCCTTCTTCTCCAGCTTCTGCTGAAGCTCGGTATGCTCTGAAACAGCCCCATGAGACCACTTTTGGGTGACAAACGCTCCCTTCTGGCACAAGGCAGCGTGTGGGGGACTAACCCCCGTGCTGCCCTGCGGAGAAGCTGCGCAGTTACGAAAGGGGACCGTGTGCTGTGCCTTAGTGCCTTGGCCAGGGCTTTTCCATGAAAAAATGACTATTTTAAACACTGTGCTTCACCCCATAGCGTGATCTTATCTCAGCCACTCAATAACGCCTGCAGGGTCCATCCAGCTAAATACTCGTATACATTATCTGTTTAGTTTGCTGTGCACGCTAAGGTTAAAGTTAATGCTGCGTCTCTCTCCATCACTCACCTTTTCGCATTTTTTCTGCTTGCTCTTTCCACTGTTTCACTTCATTTTCATTGACTAACCTACAAGGAAAAGACAAGTAGTGCAATGAGACAATCCTACCATGGTAAACCAGTGGTGATCACTAGCAAGAAACACAACTGAATAAGCCTGCACTGTGGGATTTAAGGCTCCTAAACTGGTATTTCCAACACCTCTGCTCCGTTTTGCAGGCTGGGGTGCAGCACCATCTCGACGGCTTCAGGGACACTGGATCGTCCAACTGAGGAGCAGAAACATCCCCAGGTGACAGTAAGTCATGAATAAGGAACAGTGACAGCAGCAGTCAGGGGAAATGGCTCACCAAGGACACAGAGCTCGACCTTAATACCCCTGCGCATCATGCTCCAGAGGTCGAGGCGGTGCCGGCCTGGCAGGGATAACCCCAGCCCTGGCTCTCTCACCCACCAGAGTGGGCAGCAGCGAAGCCGTGGTGGCCCCAGCGCCGCTCAGCAGAAAGCCCCAGAAAAGGGGGGTGAGCACTTACATCCGGACGACGTTTTTAATATTGAAGTTTTCCAGGGGAGTGGCGTCAGGGTCCTGCCCTTTGTCACTCTGGATGACAATCTGCTGCACGATCCTGTCGAGCAGCAGCCAGTACTGGACAGTGTTGCCGCTTCTTTTATCTGGAGGGGAAGAACGGGAGAGGCTGAGGGGTGCAGCAGGGAGATGTGGGCATCCATGGGTTTCCTCGCCTCCCCCGTGACTCACAAGGCATTTGGAGACAGTGGTGCAGGATGGACATAAAGTGCGGGTACGCCTCGGTGTGCGTCAGCCTCTTCCTCGTCAGCTCGAACATCTGAGTCGCACTTTTGGTGTCAATGTGGACCTGTGGATGGGAGCGAAGCGAGGTCAGGCCATCGGACCAGCGACGGCACTGCCTGTTTCCCAAATCTCAGCTCCAAACCCCACGAGCCGTGCCCACCCCATGCCTGATGGAGAGACAAGCCCCACTGCCCTGCAAGGGGCAAAGGGTTCTGGTCGGCAGCCAGGGATGAAGCAGCCTGTAGGATGGAGGGGCACAGGAGACAGATTTCCAACCTCCAAATTTGATCCAAAAAACCACAGTTCATCCCAGGCCACGTAGGTGCTTTTAAAAGAAACTGGTGACATTGAGTGTCAGTGTCAGCATCAGCAGACGTTTGTACTCACCAGCTCAAATCTTTTGGCAAATTCCAGTTCGTCTTCATTTCTAAGCATTTCGAAAAAATCTAAGTGCCTGAGGAAAGAAAGCAGGGGGGAAAAAAGACTGTTAAAATTAGATAGGAATGTGACAATTAATAAATTGCAGGCAGCCAGTCTGGCAGAGCTTCCAGAGCAGCCCACGAGCCAGCGGCAGCCCAGAGACGAGCAGGACTTGAAACATCCACTGGATCTTCAGTGTCGAGTTCCCAATCACTACAGCCTTTCCAAGGAAAGGAGAAGAGGAGGAGAAGGGCTGGCAGCATCCCCCAGCCCTGCAATGCCACATCCTTCCCAGCTCAACCCTACATTAGGGCGCAGTGAAACGGCGCCGGGCTTTTTCCTCTATTTCCTCAAGAGGGGCCAGATCGACAGTCTAGACCCACGTGCTTTCCCCAAAGGCCAAGTCCAGAAAGCAAAAATCAAGGGTGCAAGGCAAGGGCAAAACCAACCAGCAGGCTGGGGTCATGACTCACCGGTCGAGGGTTGAATTCTCGTGCTCTCTTAGTTTATCGATGACTGGCTGAATCCCGAGCATGAGAAATTCATATCGCAGATGGAGTCTGAAATCCAAGCTTTCCTGTGAGGGGACAGTTATGGGATCAAGCAAGGTACATGTCTTCAGAAATAAAACCCTCCTAAACCCACCAACCCACCTCCCTCTCCAAGAGCCCCGGCGCTCACCACGCCTGCTCCCTGGCTCAGGACCGCGTTGATGAAGGACATGATGGCTGTCTTGAGGCTCACTTCATCCCGATACCGCCCCGTGCTCTTGTCCAAGTCATTGATCAGCGTCTGCCAAACACACAATGTCAGTTAAAAGCCCGGTGACAGCCCTGGCCAGAGGATGTGTGCAGGGACGACTCCTCCGTGATGCTCCTACAGCCCCTGTACCAACCCCATGGTGATGGACCAATGCAGCCCACCCCAGCACCCGTTTCGGCTAACATCAGCCCATCCTGATGTGCTGCAACCCCAGCAACCCTGCACAAGCAAGCTTTTATTTTTTTTGGGCGGGGGGGAGGTGCTGCCTTAAATAACTGGTTTCTCATTCTTTGCTCAGCTGCAGATCTCATCAGACATGGTTCTGGGGTAATCCTCAGAGTATCTAAGTCACAAATGGCCATCATAAATCATTTGCAAGCAGCATTTAGATATCCATGAGGAGGAAAGAACAGGAATGCTGAACTTCAGGAGCTGAGGGGTGAGTCGAGACCCACGTACCTGAAAACGGGTCCGTTCGCTGGCATATTTCTGGTAGTGCAGCATCGCCTCCAGTACCTTTTTGTGGCCCCCAGGAACCAGGCACACAGCGCCCATGATTTCCAGCACTGCCACCTTCGTCTTAATATTTTCTGTGCTCAGACTCTGAGCGATTACGTTAATACTCTCTGAATGGGCCAGGACGTGAGCCCGGCCCAGGGAGTTGTTCATTAGTGCTTTTATACATCCAATGAGCGAGGTATGTATTCGAGACTCTGCCGTCTCATAGTCCATGCTTTTCAGAAAGTTCAGAATACACGACAAGCCATCCAGGTCGATGAACCGGGTTACAAACCTGTCAAAAAGAGAGTTTTTTAGCTTTAAAACCAAATGCTAAAGGACCCTTTTACCCTCAAACAGGTCGTTGTAAACCCAAGACATCCTTATATAATTTTTCCTGGACTTTGGATAGCAGAAAGCCTGCAGGACTCCTACAGCCCAGAGCCAGGGTTACAAAAATCAATTTAATCAGTGTCCAGTAGCATAGGCAACCAGGCAGCACCTGCACAAGGTTGTCCAGGGTAGGATGTTTGGAAGAGACCAGCTAACGCATCCATCGGCACAAGCCCCAGGGTGGAGGTCAGGAGTCTGCTGCCACCCTGCTGCAAAACCTTCCCAGTCCCCAACCCCAGTCTTAAATCCCACTCATGTGGGACCAGTTTTGCACAGGACCTGGAGAAGCTCCCAAGCCCTGGCGTTGCCTTCTCATCAGCTACAGACACCCCAACGTCAGCCTAGCCCACGTCTGTGACGCCTGTTGGACTTTCTGCCTCCTGCTGCCTCTCCTGCCTCACCATCCACATCCTTCTCCTTCCTTGCACACATCTCACCAATTTTAAGGGATTTCTGATTTTTATGATGACTTATAACGCCGCTAAATAGAAAGCAGACAGCAAACGCATGGCAGTGCCCCAGGCAGATTCACTAGAGCAGGCAGACACAGCACTGCGTGCTGCTCCAGCATTTTAGGACCTCCCTGCCCGATGCCATCCAGGCTGGGTGTATTCTGGTTTGGCAAAAGGCACGGACTCGGAAAGCAAATGAGCCAAGAACATCCCAGCACTGGGATGATTTTAATTTGAAACAAGCCATGCTGATGTGCAGCAACAAAAGGGGTAATTGCAGGCTGGGGGAAAACTGATTTCTCTGCTTCAAAGCCTGCTCTTCTTCCAGCCAAAGTCAATAGGAAATTTCATGTTCACTTCCCTGGGAGCAAAAGCAGGTCCAACAGGTAAAATTATCTAGAGAGCCTGCTGCAACCCTCTGACTTCCACTCAGACAGACTCACAAAGCACTTCTAATAACTTCAGAAAGTTTCATGGCTGGGTACCAGCCCTGCTCCCAAGACACTGTGAAGAGCCAGCACCCAGGAGGTCTGGGTTGCACAGAAATCAGGTGCTCACCCTCGACCCTGGGAACTTCTTACCGAGTACCATCACCAGAACCATTGCAAAAGAGAAATGGAAGAGGGGAATGTATTTGCAAGCAACAGCAATTTTATTTCTTTCCTAAGCAGAACAGGTCATGCGTTTCTTAATGAAACATTTTCCCATCAGAAAATGTTGACCTGAGGCATCTTAAAGGTTTTGCAGATGTGTGCACGCAGACTCCAGAGAAACCGAATTTAGGAAAAACTACAGACATTCATTAAGAGTCCCACCCTTTCTTTATCCTCCCCATCAAAACCTCCTAGCAATACTTTTTTTTTTTTTGCATTTCATAAAAGCCTGAAAATTCATATGATTTTATTCCTTTAAAAAGTGCAGGAAAAATTGAACTTGAAACAAAGGGCCTGGTTGACCAACAAAAATTTGATTTTTTTTTTTTAATTCAATCTGGAAGGAATTTTTACATTTTGTTCCAGTGTGAACAAAAGCAAATTTTTTAAAAAAAGAAGTCGCCTGATTTGCCTGAACAGATGTGGGGCCCTGGTGGCTCTTGGCCATTAAAAGGACCAAGGAAAAGGAAAAAAATGCCAAGAAGTGAATTGAAAAAAAGCAAGTGGTGTTTCAGGGCCCTTGCCTCTTGTCCTGTGCAGCCCCCATTTATATTTCTATTTAACTCCCCATGCTGCCAGAGAACTCAAATCCAAAGCCACGACCACAGTGACGAAGCCAGGAAACAGAAGGGAATTACCTCATTGGTTTCGTCCGCAGTGCAGTCTTCAAACTTTCAATTGTTTTATTTCTCTCCTCCTCGTCTTCTTTTTCCAAGGCGATCAGTGATTTTCTCTGCAAAAGAAGAAAGGCAGATGTGAGAGAGGAGGTTTCCTGGAAAAATATGTGCCCGAGGAGTGGGAGAGCCCGCTGCCCACCATGCCAAACTGTGGGGACAGAGCTGGGACCCTAAATTCACTCTGGAAGTGTAAAAGTCCAGATCCTTACAGCAACTGCACAAGCCAGTGACAACCCAAACCCACCTAGGCTTGGTGCAGTCGAGCAGCAGAGCAGTGCTGCTGACCTCCGTGCATCTCACTGTTCACTTGAGTTTTGCTTCAAAGCAGCAGGAAACGAACATCAGCTGGTGCTGAGCAAAGCCGCAGGAACCCAGCGCCCTCTTCCCCAAACCAGTCCTCACCCCCCAGCAAGACACTGGGCTCTGCTGCCCTGAGACAATTGGGACAGCTGGATCACCACCTCAAGAGGACATTCAGCATTGTCCAGTGTGATCATTAAGTTCCAGAGTTAACGCCCTGCAGGGAGGAGTGAAGTCACCCCAAACTGCTGACCTCCAACTCACCCAGACAAACCCATTTGGAGGATGCTCATGACTGTCCCCTGCAACCCTCAGAGCAGCGAGAGGGCAAGGCTGCAATTCAGGCAAGGAGCATTCCAGCTCATGGGCTCTAGAGGTAAATCCTGGCACGTGCCCTACAGCCCATGACCCTCCAGGAAATACACTTTGTAAAAATAAGTGCATCGCAGTATCCTTTAAGAAAGCGTTTGGCTGAACCCTGCTCAGAGATGCTGCAGGTGACATCCACGTGACATGAATCTCGATGTGTTTCCAGGGCTGAAGGGGGCTGTGAGGATGCAGGGGGCTAATTGGGGGTGCACAGAGGGAAGGTGCTAAATAGCGATGGGGGAGAAGGAGGGGTCCTTTAGCCTTGTCTGGTAACCATGCATGCTGGCAGGTAGCCCGTGCCCCTGCAGAGGAGGTGGGGGGCTCAGGGGGTGCCCCACAGCCTGGAGGGGACGGGATGCTGCAGCTACGCTCAGGGTTAGCCCGGGTGGGTCCTGCCAGCCCTGTCACTCTCAGGTGTCCCAATGCAACCCACTAATGTGCCTCCGTGTTGGGGACAGTGGCTGTGTGCACAGGATGCCCTCGGCATCTCCCACGCTGGGTTTTGCTATCAGGCTGGCACCAGGGGCCAGTAGATACGAAGAGCTGCGCTGACCCCTGCATTTAACCCAGATACTCTTCAGCAGTGTGTCAGGGAGATCAAAGCCACCCAGCAGGCATCTGGCAGGCTTTGATCACGAGCTCTGCTCAGGCTCAGGGCTTGGACCAGCCCTGGGCAT
>NW_010146487.1:6938-7316 GCF_000699245.1 Pterocles gutturalis
CTGGCTCACAGCCCCCTTCTCCTCCGTTCCATCCCCACTCCCCAACCGAGCCCCACCTTCCCTATCAACTTGGCCCCATGACAGCAGGGCAAACACAGGGGGAAAAAAAAAAAATAATTATGCTTTTCTTGTTTGTTTTCCATGCTGCTCCACTCCTTAGTGCAGTGGCCATGAACCTCGGCACCTTCAGCCTCCAAAAGCTGGAGTGAGGATGGAGGGGCTCTGAACTGTGCAGCCTTGCAGGAATTAAACTGTATTTAATAAAGAAAAGAGTATTATTTCTGTCTCACCCAGAAGATGTCAACATGAAAGCATTTAATAGAATTACACCCAAGCCCATTGGCAGGGTGGGGCGCCGGGGGGCACAGGGGATCCATG
>NW_010146487.1:7347-13486 GCF_000699245.1 Pterocles gutturalis
ACACCTGGAGCCATGGCAGCTCCGTCAGCCCCCATGGGATGGACAACCCACAGCGCCGTGTTTTGCCATGACTGCCCAGCACAGACGGATGTCTTGGGTCCAAGACGGTAGCACTGTGCGATCAAATGGGGTCTTTACAGCCTGATGGCTGTAAGCTGCTGTTTGCCATCCCCCTCGCAGCCTCCCAGCCCAGGGCAAGACGGAATGCCCTGTGCGCTGTAGGGAACATCTCCATTTTGCAGCTGTTGGTCTAACAGACGATATTGCCTCTATAAATAACACTCGTCACCCTCTCGGGTACAACGGTGGCCATCCTGCAGACTGTCACTGCTGCCCCATATGGGGTTTGCAAGCACCAAAGTGCTGGGGAAATACTTACAGCAGCCATTGAATTCAGCTGGTCGATATAAAACTCTGGCCAGCTGGTGGCTCCTTTATTTTCTTCTTGGTCCTGGAGCAGGGCGAAAAAGTGAAACAAAGACAGCATATTAACAGAAATAGCAATAACATCACCCTCCCATCATGACCAGCCACCTCTGAAGTGTCCTTGAGCTCTTGCATTACTTTATATCAATATAAGCGTGACTTTCTACATTACGAGTTCACCATCGACAGCTCCAGCTATGGGAATGTTACCTGATTTACTGAACTGGCATATTTTATATATGATCCATGTTACACCATCTGCCTGTGACCAAAATGCCCCAATTGCATCAGTCTGTGGTTATCAGCTTTGGAGAAACCACACAGAAACCCTACATCCAGATTTCTCTTGTACCAACTCTACAGTGCCCTTGAAATATTGGCTGCACAGCCTTGACGGATGTGCTTTGGGGGGACAGAAAGTCTCTTACCAGTAATGGAGAGTGAATAAATGTGACACGAACCAGGCTCCACTCCTGGAGCAGGACCGTCACTCCAGGCACAGCAGACAACTCCTCTGGGGGCTTCATGAGTCGTCAGGAGAGAACCTGCACCTGCCAATGTCCTTTGTTGTCACCCCTGGGCCCATGATCTATGACACTGAGTGATGCACAGCCTCCTTTGGTCATCCCAGTCTACTGCACCCTGCTTCTGGTGGGACGCACAAGGGGTTTTAAGGTTCTACCATGTTCTTGTTTACCCTGGAGAACAGGAGGCTGAGGGGAGACCTTACTGCTCTCTGGAACTACCTGAAAGGAGGCTGTGGTGGGGTGGGTGTCAGTCTCTTCTCCCAAGTAACAAGTGAGGGGACAAGTGGAAATGGCCTCAAGTTGCACATGGGGAGGTTTAGATGGGATATTAGGAAAAAATTATTCACTGAAAGGGTTGTCAAGCATTGGAACAGGCTGCCCAGGGAAGTGGTGGGGCCATCATCCCTGGAGGTATTTAAAAGATGTGTAGATGTGGCACTTAGGGACATGGTTCATTGGTGGATTTGGCAGTGTTAGGTTTACAGATAGTCTCGAAGATCTTAAGGGTCTTTTCCAGACTAAACAATTCTATGATTCTATGACTGAAGCACCTCTGAGCCCAGCTCAGATAAATTATGTTTTATGTCCCCAGGGACTGCTTGGAGCAAGTAGGCAGATTTTGAGGGAATACTTCAAAATCAATCCTTTTCCCCACTGTATTTTCCTAAAATCTTAAATCAAAAGAAGAAAAATGATTTGCAGCAGAGATGTCACAGAGGTCTAGGCTGTAGAGTCAACCGATACTACACAAATCCCAGGCATCTTCCCTCACTAACCATCATCAGTTCACAGCCTGACTTGCTGCACAGCTTTGCCCCCTCCTTAACTTCAAGAGGCGTTTGCAAAGGTCACCCTACACCGCAATCGCCTGCGACGGTGGGAGCTGGATGACCTGCTCCTCTGCTCCCACATCCGTGCATGCAGACAGCTACCGATCCTCCAAATGATTTCAGCAAGCCCAAGGAGCAGAGTCCCAAATATTTGCTGCAGTTCAAGAGGCATACGTGGGAAATGTTCGTGAGTCCAAACTTCCCCAGCTGCAGCTTGCCAAGATGAGAACACACGGAGCCAGCGACAGGTAATCTGGATGGGACCCAGTTTCCCATGGGCAGCACAGCCCGTCCCCGCACTACCTGACCCTTTGCTGTCAGGCTCTGGGATGGGGACAAAAGAAGTTTGGGAGCAACAAGGGACCTAGCAAACCCCTGGAGATCTCCTGTGACATGCTGAAGGCCAAGAGAAGCTGCTCATCCACTCTCGTGGTCACCTCCAGCCATCTCACAGCGGCCGTGGTCCAGCCTGGCAGTAACCAGGTTGCCCCGAGCAGCTCTCCACGCCGGCTGCCCACGCACCTGGTTAGGAAAGGGGGGTTGGAACTAGATGATCTTTAAGGTCCCTCCCAACCCAAACCATTCTGTGATTCTGTGAAATGCATCCCCTGGTCAGGCTGCCCACTGACGGATGCACGTCCATGAGCCTGACTTTTTTTTTTAATCTTCTATAGATCCAGTCAAGTTTAAACAAACAAACAAACAAAAAACTTTCTTGAACTGCATGCAGCCCTCCCTGCCCTCTGCTTTAATACTTTGGGCTGTTCTCCCCTCCTTCTCCTGCCAAGAACCAAGGTTTTGAATGAAACACTTGATTCACCTGCCCTCTGCATTTCTTTTTTTTTTTTTACCCAAGCAGGAATCAGCAGAGAGCAAGAATTTTTCTGAGATGTTAGAAAAACAACAAAAAAATCTGTCCAACCCATGCTAGTGCCAAACCTAATAAATCTGAAGGAGGTCTGACTGCCTGCCTCTGCACGGATAGAGGACCATTCATAGTCATGCTCTGATGGTTTTTGCCAGCAACAAATAAAACTGTCCCCATCCTGTCCAAATAGTTTTTAAGAAAAGAGAAACGCTCATCTGCCGGCTGAGCGTGCAACACTCAGCCTGACAGGGAGAGACAAGGATGCCTTTGGTCTTCTTCCAGCCAGGAAAAACGGGATGCACTGGCTTCTCTCTGCTTTCCCCTCTCCCGAAAACTTACCTCCAGGAAAAGCAGGAGGACAAAGGGTCAGAGAACTCTCACCATCTGCTGGCAAATGTATTCAGTGAAGCAAACCTCTCCAAATAACCTGGGGACCATCCAGCTGCCCATCCTGCTGCATTTCTGGCCCCATCTGGGACCAGATGCAGGGACTATCACCACCAGCATCGAGTCTGGCCACCCGAAGCCATGGCCAGGGGGAGGTTTCCACCACACTGGGGGAAACCCAACGTCTTCCCAAGGGGTTGGGAAGAGGACATCCATGTGCAGCTCTCTGGTCGGTCAGAGCAGAGAAGTTCCTGCCATGAACGCAGGAATCGTGGCAGCCAGTGTGTCCACTCACACATAGCCTGACAAAAGATATCCAAGTTGTTGGAAAGATGCTCAGGAGCATGGGGAAAGTGTCAGGGGGCTTGAGAAACAGGGGTGCAATTTATATTTATGAGTAGAATGGAAAGGCACCAATTATACCACTCCTCCTTCAGACCCAGGGTGGGAAAAGTAAACCGTCATATTTTGCAAAGTATTTGTCACCCCAGGGAAATACACATCATTTCTGCAACCTGTGGGTTAAAGCCATCAGTTTAACCCAGGTGGGGCCACTAGCCCCCAGGAGTGAGGTGGGAGCAGGATTTGGGGGAACTGCCCATGGGCACATGGGGATGCGAGGTCAGGCTGCCCCGATGGCAGGTTCAACCTGCAGGGCATCACTTGCTTCATCTTCCTGCAACTAAGGGCAGTTTCTTGGTGCTAGCCCTATTCAGTGCTGCCCACCTGTCCTGCTGGATGACCCCACGGTCCCTCAGCAGTGCCAAGCAGCTGGGCTGAAGCTCAGTGACAATCCAGTCTGACACAGGCAGCCAGGTCTTTCTGCTTTCTCAGCTCGCATTGCATGATGCCTTCCTAAAGGATGCTCCCATCTGCTCCTGTCTGCAAAAGCACACCCTCCCTGGTACACACAGCCATATACAGCACGCCGTCTATATGCACCAGACACAGGAGGTACACGTGGGGAAGGTACTGAAGAAGAAGGGAGGTATGCCAGGGAGCCGTGAGCCCCGCACATGTCTGCCAATTCCCCCTCCCCAAGCCATCCTATGCTCCGCCACAGGATGGCTCTGCACAAACCCTGTGGGTGAAGATTTTGATTTTCCCAGCTTTCCTGCCACACTTTAGAGGCTGGCATGAAAACTGTGTCCCCTTCGGGGATGGTGGAGCTGGGGCACCCACGTGTGCCTTGAACATGGTCCAGAAAGGGACCAGGTCCTGTCAGTCATCTCCAGGAGACATCACTGCAGGTCCTCCCCATCACCCCGGGGTACCATCAGCACCTCTTGTAAGGGGCATTCCTCTCCCACCAGTGCTCCCAGTAGTGACGCCAGCTGAGAAGGATGGTGAGAACCCCATCACTGCACAGCACCAAGAGACGATGGGCTGTACCCAGCCAAGAGATTTAGGCAGAGAGCAAGACCCATGCTGAGGAATGGGATGGGAAGGCAGCGGGGCCGGCTCATCCCATATCCCGGAGCCTTTCTGCATGGTGTGAACACCTGTGAGGCAGGCAGGGATCCGGAGGTGCTGCTCATTTAGGGCTGAAAGGAAGCGGTGGAGCAAAAAAATAAAGGTCTCCGGGGGGCAGAGGGGGAGGCTGAACAACAAAATTGGCTAAACTGCTCATTTATAATTAACGTGCTGCATTATAAATATTTCCCTTTGCTCAGCTCCCTCGGGCTCTTGCATTTCCTCCCTGAACCCCCCCCCAATTTAGAGAGCACTCTCAATTAAGTGCAGCAGAACCTCATTAATTCAGATGAGCAGCCGGGGCAGGCTCGTCGGAAAGCAGCTTCCGAGGCAAAGGGGGACTGCACAATAAAGCAGGCAAAGATCAGGGCACGGGCTTCCCTCGGCTCCCTGCAGGACATTGCTCAGTGGTAATTACTGTGGCTAATGGTCTACAGCACACTGATAAGCGTCCTTTAGTGCATTCGGTGGCGATAAAGAAATATCCCGACAAAGTGATGAGCCCAGAGGGAAGTGACTCACAAGGCGTTGCTCAGAAGCAGGAGGAAGAAACCTCTTCAAGCATCATGGTTTGAAAGGGTGAATTTGTAGATGGTTTCCTAGCATCCAGGGTGGGTTTTGGGGATGTGAGTTTTGCAGCCTGCCTTCGACGGAGGATGCCCAGATACAGAGCTGAGTACTGCCAACGTCCCTTCGACGAAGGATACCCAGATACAGAGCTGAGTACTGCCAACGTCAGCTCTCCAGGATGCTCCGTCACATCCCATGTGGCTGGCACCATGGACACAAACATCTCCGAGTTTCTTCTTCTCTGGGCTGTGTTTAGGTCTTTGCTGTGTTCGCTCTCTTCTCAAGAAGCACAGAAGCGAGGGCTGATCCGAACCTTGCTGACAGCCCGGTGCTGTGCAGCGGCTCACTACAAGCTGCTCAGTCACAGGCAGGCTGATGGCTGTAATTGCACAGCACAGGGACAGGTCTCCATTCTCATCTGTAACATTTCCATCAACATCTCTTCTTGTCTCCAGAAAACAGCCCCAAAATGCACCCATGCATGTGCTTTGCTGCAAAAACTAGGAAACACTGAAGCTGTGCAGCCAAGGGCAATCTTTGCCTTGTCCCCCTCTTTCCTCCCACCTGCTCCCCCCAATACCTACTTCTTCCTTCCAGGGACCTGGCAAAAACAAAAATCACATCAGCTGTGGCCCTGGTACCACTGTGCCCTTGCCTCTGCTTCCCTTTTGCCCCCAGGCTCCATGCACGGGGCTGCTGGATGCTGCCGCTCAGCTGCATCACGGTGGCAGTGGCGGTGGGCTGTCACGGTGTGAACCCGATGAACAAGCTCCATCCTCTCCATCGGGAACAGCTGGACTCAGGCAAGACGCCTCATTAGCAGGAGCTTTTCCAAGTGAAGGTCACTGATCCGCCAGCTCCAGAGATTCCACGCTCCCCAGCCCTGCCATGTCTTGGTGACAAGCCTGACACTTCCACAAAAAACCTCGGGGTGTCGGCGGCTCCCACAGCCGGGCTGCCCTTGCTCTTCCCAGTGACCATCCTGGGGACACTGGGCAGCAGCACAGAGGAGGTGGTGGCTCAGCCAGCGGTGGCTCGAAAGCAGTTTGCAGGCTGGG
>NW_010146487.1:13628-37062 GCF_000699245.1 Pterocles gutturalis
GATGCACCCTCCTGCTGCAGCGTGTCCCCAAGGCGCTGGGGAGAAAGACACCTGTGAAGCTCCTCAGTGCTTCCTCGCAGCTGCTTTGTTTCCAAATCAAGCTTCTGGTGACACCTTTTAGGTGCCCAGCCTGCAGGCATCATCTCTGTCTGATCCAGTGCCCTCCTTTCCACACTCGCAGGTCGTGGTGGTGGATCTGGAGCTGCTCTGGGATAACAGAGCCCCGGAGGGTGGGTGTCCGGGTTCCCCACCCACCTGATGTCCAACACATCAGGTTAGATCCTTCAAGGTGAAACCAAGTCAGAAGGAAAGGGCTGCCTCCAGCAGCCAGCTCCGAGCAAACCTTGGAGAACCCTTCAGCAACGACGCTTGTGACTTTGACAGTCCACCTCCCTCTTGGCACCACCTGCATGGCTTGTCTGCCCCAGGAGAACTTCACACCAGGAGAGTCACAGCAAGGGGTTAAAAAAAACCAACCTTCTTCAGCTGGCACCTGCTGCAAAAATCAGAATAACCCTCTTCATTTTTTTACGCATCCTCCTGATTGCATTTGTATTTTGCACAGTGTTCCCCACCCCTCCTTTCTGCTCCATGAAGGCTGAGCAAGAGCAAGCTGGCAGCAGCTGGCAGCCCACCGCCTTTCGGACACCCCCTCCCTGCCTGCCACGGATGATCCACCTGGATGCTGTTTGCAAGGTCAAAAAAGAAGCAGCCAGTGGCACGGATTGGTTTTAAAGTGGACGGGTCTGCACCCTGCATGGGAAGCTTAAATCCAGCCCAGCTCCGTCGACACGGCCAAGCCTCTGCCAGTCGGAGGTTTTCCGTATGCTAACACCTCCCATACCCTCTCCTCTACAGATACACATGTGCCCTTGTATGCTTTTCCCAGGGTTTAAAAATTATGCTCCCCATAAGCAAATATAGCATGACCAGATGCCTTTCATAGTCAGCTGGTTCATTGTTTGAAAAGCTTCGCTTTAAAATCCAAAAAGATTGCTAACAGATGCATTTTTTGGCCAGAGAGGGAGAAAAACCTCACTTAAACAAAAGTGTGTTGTGATTGGAAGTAAAAAGGGAATTACCTTTAAAGATAAAAAACTATAAACATTTCCTATTGAAAAATACCCCCAGCCATGCAACCAGCCTGTTCCCCTCGGTCAGCATGAGAAAATGACACCTGAGATGATATTTCAACCTGCTGCTGCCATAACCCCAGGTATATCTGGGTGCTCAGGGGCCATGAAACGCTTCTCATGCATTCCAGGCGACCCAGGAGCATGGCAAAATGCTGAGCTATTCTCTTCCTCTTCCCCTTGCAATGCCATCTGCATCAGGTTTTGCTCTTAGTTCTGCTACTGCAGAAAAAAAAAAAAAATATGTTTTTTAAATGAAGGGAATAGATGGCAACACAAGCCCTGTGAAGAAGCCGCAGGACAGAGCCCCAAGTGGAAGAGCGAGCTGGAAAGCGAAGCTCTCTGGAGGGAGCGGTTAGAGGGGAAAGAGGCTGACTTGCTGGGAAAAAATAGCATTACTGGAGAACCATCACTCATTTCTCTATTTATCACATTTTTCCTCATTCTCTCCTGCAAAGGCACCATCGCTGCTTTCTCCTAATGTGAAGGGATCCTGGGTTTATACCTAACGTCTGAGGGAATTTTAGATGTAAGTTTTGCTTGCTAGGGACAGCTTAACACTGCTGAGAGCTACGCACCCGGCGTTAGCGACGCCGAAGGGTTTTCAACACGAGCTTAAAGAGCGCAGCAACACTTGGCATCCCTGCAGGTCATTTTTCCCCCTCCCCTGCTGTTCCAGACGCTCAGAGAGCTCCAGGGAATCGAAAGGGAGGGGGGCAGAGCCAGACCCTGCGTTCGTGTGAGCTGGTTTGCGCTGCTGATCCCTTCCCCCTGGTTATTTATGCCAAGCTCTGCCTGAACACCCCTCTACGCACCCACGGTTTGGCTCGTAAAAATCACCCGGCGAGCTGCTTTAACAGCTTGACATTACGTCCATCGGCTGGCAGGAGCCAAACCTCCTGCAATTAAGAGGTGCTGCAGACTAAGAGTGAAGTGTTAATTATTAACTCCCTTTGGAGCGTGCCCGCCCGAGAAAGGCCATCCTGAGTCACCCTCTTCCACTGAATTAAACCTGCAGCCAAAGAGACCGTAAAGCTGGAAACCCTCCTGCTTCCTCCCCGCGCTTCCGAGCAATATCCTCTCCTGGAGAGCGGGGCCAGCAGGGAGTGAAATATTTCGGGATGAGGTATGAAACGAGTCATCATCCATAAATACACACTTCTAAAAGCAGATTTCATCCTGCTGTTAATGCATCTCCACCTTTGCGTTTCCCTGCTTTATTACAGCTGTAGAGGGGGCAGACGACTTCAAAGAAGGTCTCTCCAATAATCTTTCAATCTCTCTCCTGACCTGAGCGCTGCATGGCTGCTGGATTTAATGCAGATTTCAGCTCTGACTTGGGTCACTGCTGGCAGACTTGCCAGCCCCCATCACGAGATGCTTTTTATCTCTCCGACCGCCCAGAGCATCCCAGGGTGATGCAGGTGGGGTGGAACCATGGGGAGTTCATCCAGTGCATCCCCCTCCTCCGAGCAGGGATCAGACCCAGCATCTCCACAGATGGAGAATCAGGGGGGACAAAACCTCCGCCCTGCCAAGCCGGTACTGTGGGCTGGGATAAAACCAGGGCAGAGAAACCAGGATGATATGGAGCTGCAGGCCAGGGGGAAATGTTCCAGGGAAGGAAATATGCCTGGGGAATAGCTGGTTTTCACTTATTTCCTCTCAATGAGCACTGCCAAGGCCAGGTTCTGCCAGGTCCCTTTCCAGGACAAGCCAGCACAACAAAATGTCTCATTTTTGTCACTTTTTACCACATCTTGCCCATCATGGGAATATATAAAACATGCAACAATTGGGATACGCTCTGGAGAGCCGAATGGGTGACACCGATGGCAAAGCAGAAGCACCAGACACGGTACATGGCAGCAGGGAACGTGCTGGAAGGACAGACATTCAGATGCTTTCTGTGCTACACGCACCTTTGCCATCGATGGAGGCAGGGGAGTGCCCTGGCTGTGTTGGGTACAGCCACAGTGTGACATGTTTTGGAGCGCAGCAAAGCTGATGTTTGAGGAAAACCCCCAGGAGCAGGCTGTGCAACGTTTCTGTCCTGCCCCATGCTGCTCTTTCGAGGCAGAGCTCATTGCAACCAGTCTCTGCGACTGCAGCAGGGAGCACTGCAACCAGCAGGAAAATGGGGAGAACGCTAAAAATTAGGAATGCCCCAAACTGGGGCTTTTAGACTCAAAGTCCAACTGCAGTCACCTGACTCTTAACAGTCTGTTTCCAACAGGAGCCAAAATTGGCAGCAGAGGAAAGAGCAAAAACTGTTCAGGGGACAATTTGGGACCCTTGGTAAGCCAGGCAGTGCTCATCACATAGCAGGAGGACTGCCGAGAGCCTGCCATGCATACAGATATTCTCCAGCCCACGTGGTTCCCGGTTTCCTCCACTGCTGGAGCCTCCGTTGATACGGTCTAGTTCATTTTTTAATTAAAAAGCAGGAGAAAAGCATTCGTCTCCACCAGCACATCTCCTTCAGAGCAAGCAGTGGCACGGATGCTCTGCAGCTCACCGAGACGGCACCAGGAGTAGGGAGGGAGCGGCTGAGGGCAGCCAGAGCAGTGAGAACCAGAGCAGAACAGCAGCCAGGATCCCACCTCAGAGAGGTGCCTGCTCCGAGGACCTCTGAGGATGCCACAGGGCGCTTCTGTGGCTCCTTCCCTCACCATCCCTCGGGAGCAGGGAGATTCTCAGCAAGGTTTTTAAAAACCTGTTGAGAGCAAGGACATGCTGGAATGGGAAAGAGGCACCATCAGCCCCATCTAAACCCTTCCTGGGGAGATTAGATAGTGCATAATCTCCACTCACAATAATAATTACATGGCTTTGCTTGATTTAAGTCTCTGTTGTCTCCCCTTATCCAGACGCACCGGAGCACGGCTCTGCTTATCCGTCAGGCAGTGATGAGCGAGCATCCCCTGCCCACTTTCCTGTTGATTCAGACCAGTGCCTGTAATTTGTTAACATCTCTTCTCCCCTCCAATTTAAATCTCGGGCATGGCAGGACTCTGTCTAACAATAATACAGGGATTTCAGGGGTATTTATGAGAGGCTTAAAACTTAATCCTACATGAGCAAGGTAAGCCTGCTCTTGGCCTAAAATGCAGATAGAAAATCTGGTGCCATTGCTACAGCCGGAGAAAAGAGCCATTAATGGCAGTGAGTGCCCTTCGAGCGGGGCCAGGTGACCGCCAGCTCTGCCGAGCCAGCTCCTGCAGCCTGGTTAGGGGACACAGCGGCCAGTTTGGGAACTGAGTCACAGAATCAATGAATGGTTTGGCTTGGAAGGGGCCTTTAAAGGCCTTCTAGTCCAACCCCCCTGCAATGAGCAGGGACATCTTCAACTAAACCAGGTTGCTCAGAGCCCCATCCAGCTTGGCCTTGAATGTTCCCAGGGATGGGGCATCTACCACCCCTCTGAGCAACCTGCACCAGTGTTTCACCACCCTCATTGTAAAAAATTTCTTCCTTTTATCTAGTCTGAATCTAGCTTCTTTTAGTTTAAAACTATTACCCCCTATCTTATCGCATCAGGCCCCACTAAAAAGTCTGTCTCCATCTTCCTTGTAAGTCCCCTTTAGGTACTGGAGGGATGCAATAACATCTCCCCAGAGCCTTCTCTTCTCCAGGCTGAACAACCCCAACTCTCTCAGCCTGTCCTCGTACAGGAGGTGCTCCAGCCTCTGACCATCTTTGTGGCCTCCTCTGGACCTGCTCCAACAAGTCCATGTCCCCAGCTGGGGGCATTTCCCTTGCAGGCCTTGGTGTCCTTCCATCTGCTTGTGAGACTGAGGATTTTTGCCCCATTTCTCCCCATGGTGTTATGTCCTGCAGGATCTCTGCTTTGGCCAAGGCTGGGAAGGAACATTAGTCCCAGCACAGATAGCTGGGGTTAACTCCTGTACCAAAATACAGGGGCAAAAACATTCTGTTTACTGGGAAAAAAATAGTGATTTTGGCCAGCAGGCAGCCAGCCCACGGTACCCCGCTCCACTCATGCTGCATGCCCCCAGGAGCAAAAGCAGACAAACCAAGGGAGAAAGGCAGGAGGCAGTCTGCTCCATTCTGGATGGACCACGAGAGCTGGCACCAGCATCACTGCAAGCCCCAACTGCGAACCTGCCAGAGGCACCACAGGCTTTGGACACCCTGGCGTTGATCTACTGACAGAAATACAAATGAACCTCAATTCTTGACCTCTATCTAAAGGGTGACGCAACCGAGTTCAGACGCCAGCGTATCTCGGCACAGGAAGATGTCTGTGTACGTTCTGAGCTTGAGAAAGGTGGCTGTGAGGGCAGCAACGCCGAGAAGACACGTCATGCCGGGAGCAGACAGATCAGCAACTCGCATCAACCCTCATCTCTTATCGGCCCTATCTCAGTTCCACCCATGAACCTAAAGCCCTTCATTGCCCCAGAGGTGACACAGCTTCACCCCAGAAGCAACCCCCACACCGCTGGGACAAAGCTCTCGCAGGCTGTGCTGCCGGGGCACGGCTTCCCCAGCTTCCTCCAGAAAAAGATGGTGGGAGGACAAAAACCATGACCAGTGTGTCTCGGCAACAAACTGGAAAGGCAGGGGAGGGGGAGGCTTTTGGGCAGGCTGCAATCAGGTCCCTGGACACCAGCAGAGAAGAGCAGGGACACGGGAGACGGTGACCAGAGCAGCCCCTCACCTCTGCAACGCTGAACTCCGTGGTCATAGAGCAACACGTGGCCCTGTTTGTGCTGGTAGGGATGAGCACTGGGTGGGGGACACCCACGTGGGGTGTGGGGACACCTTCTCCAGCCTGAATGGGCTCAGGAGGAAGAGCTCTGCATTTTGGAGACTGGAGATCTCCCTGGTCACCCTTGCTTCCCCAGGGCCATCCTGGGAACAGATGCATTTCTGCAATGCCCCAAATACCACTCAGCATCCCTAGTGAGGATCGCATCCTCCCCACATCTCCTGCCCACCCTGCATGGGAGGGAAGGGGCTCAGACCCAACCACAGCATGAATGGGTGTCTTACTTTTTTCTTGCTGCAGTAGATCTGCCACTTCTTCTCCGCCGGCAGCGCAAACATGGCCTCTCTGTGCTTGTCCGTGAGGTCAAGTTCATCCTGGGGAAAAAAAACCCACAAGGAATGCAACGTGAGAACACAAACAGGTGATGGCACAGACACAACCCCCCAGATACACGGCGTAAATCAATGTGGGGCCACACCGCAGCGCAGCCGCGGTCCCAGAGCATCGCCCCGTGACTATCGATTTGTCAGGGCAATGATGCGAATTCTCACCCTGCTGCTGCTGACCTCCCCCTGACTCCTGGGCTACAGCCGGCTGCCAGGAGGACGGGGCTGCAAACCTGCCTGCCTCGTTCCTCCCAGGCATCGCCTTCATGGCTTTTAAAGGCAGCAAGCATTTTAGAAAGGACACCTATGAAGCTGTTACAGCTGCCCACAAAATAGCCTTGCACAGAGAGTGCCAGATGATGGACCACATCTAAAAAAAATACAGCGAAGAACAACTCAAATAGGACCTTTCGTTTTTACTACCCCAGATAACTGTTTCACCACTGAGCACCCTGAGTGGTCCAGCCCATTTCCATCACCAACACCCTCATATCATTGAAAATTGGGGTTTGGTGGGTTTTTTTTTGGCTTTTGGTTTGTTTCCCTATGATCAAAAATAGAAAGCACTTTTCCCAATATCCACAGTTCATAAAGAGGAATATCCTCTCCATCAAAACTGGACTCTGTAGTGCCTGGCAGAGATAAAGCTGTTTTCTGAGACCTTTAGCTGATTTTATTTTAAAGGACACATCCATTTTCGACTTGGAGGCTCAGTTAGCAGCATGCCCTCCGCGAGGATGCTTGAGTATTATCAAAGACTTCCTGGTGCTGGATGTAGGTCAAAGCTTTTATCAAAGAACTAACTAAATAAAACATTCAGGCAGGGCTGGGAGGCTCATCGCTAAAGACAATATTGATCTTACAACCATGGATCTCTTAAAATCACCACCACTGATGACAACCCTCGTGCTGAAGGGGTGTTGGCACAGTGGTTGGAGCACTGGAGATGCTGTAGAAGGTCCCAGGAGAGCCCTGCCGTGGCCTCCAGCCAACTCAACCCACCCAGCCACTGGTTTTAATTAAGAGGATGCCCATTAAAAATTACACACTTGATTCCAGCAACTAAAAATGGAAAAAAAAAAAACAACCCAGAAACCACATGGAGACCCATTAAAGTTTCCCTGCCTGAATAATAACACTTATCAACTAAAGCTGGTAGCCCCTGGTACCCCAACCAAAGGTAAAAGCTCCACTTGGCAAAGGCTGACGAAGATGCCTATGGGGAAAGATGGGTCCCTGCATCAGAAAGCCCACAGGCCACGAAGAAATTCAGCTGATCTAAGTAAAGCTCCTGCTGCACCCAGCAGCCAAGGAAGGGAGCCTTCAGCTGTCTTAGAGCCCAAACCCAAGGGCCCACCAGCGCTCCACACAGTGACGGATGGTCCTGAACATCTTGGAGAGGCTTAGACATCCACTTCAGGCATTGATTTCACCTCCTGATGATATTATTCCTCGAAAGGAAAGGTGTCACAGAGCTTTTTCCGTTACATACGCATGGAGGAGCTTTGCTTCTTCCTTGGCATTTCCACCCCATATCACCTGAGTGTTCAAACCACCGTGCTGCACAGAGCTGATGCTGGCGACACCATTACAATAGAAATAAACATGCTGCTGCAACAGAGCCTTGGAAAAAAAGTGAGGACTGAGAAAACCGGAGCCCAGTCTGAGTCACCTCTTGTCCCTCTGCACCCAGACCCTGGCTTAGGGACTCCTCCAATGAGTGCTGCTTTCAAACCTCCCCGTGGCCCTACAGCCTGGGAGGTCAGGGATTCACACCCAGCAATCCACCTCCTTCCCAGCCTTCGGAAAATCTCGTAAGCCTCCCACACCTCAAAACAGAAACGGCACTCAACGTCCTTCTCCGTTGCATCTCCTCAGTCTACAAGCCCATCAGACACCCAACCTCTGCTCCAGCCCCAATTCCACAGGTCTAAAGGCAGCCAACGGGATGACACCTGACACAGGGGCTTGGCTGAAATTCATCTTGTTGGAAAGGGAATTTGGGTGTGTGGGATGAGGGTCTCCTGATAAATATTTACCTCTGCAGTGAGGGTTTGAGGGAAAATGCTTCCACCCCAACCCCACGTCCCTGACACGTGAATTTGGGATTCAGGCATGAAAGCGCCAGCCATGCACATCTGTACTGAGGTTCTTAGAAAAACAGTTATTGAAACTTTCAAAATACCCATACCCTAAAAATACAACTTGTGCAAACGTGAAGATTTATTAACCAAGAGAAACAAACCTAAACTGAGCTGAAGCCTACACGGGAGCAAGAAGGGATAAAGCAGAAGAACATACTAGGTGCTGGCACATGACAACGTGCAAACACATCCAAAAAAGGTGCAGAAACACTTGTGAGCCCCACACAGCGCGTTTCATTGTGCTCCAGCTCTAACATGTTCAGTCATCACAGCCCTGCATCACTCAGCAGCACCTGCCTAATGGCATCTTGCAGGATGCTTGGGAGAGGTGTTTAAATAAATACTACGCGGCACCCAGTGAATATGAAAACCCTCGTAATCAGTGACTAATGACTGCTATTCTGAGCTGTAACAGCAACTTAATCGTGAAGAGTCAGGTCTTTGCTGGTTTTATGTGTGGGGGGATTCCTGCACCCACCTCCAGCCCTTCGCTTACGCTCCCCGATGGCTATCTCAGTACTCCTTGGCGCCAAGGAGGCTCCTCGAAAACCATCCTTCAAACTCCAAAAGATCAAGAGAGGATGCGGGGGGGCTCACAGACCACCGTACAAACACAGCTCTGACAAAGCCTTTAGCAACTGCACGGCGGAGTCGTAGCGCGGCAGAGAAGCCGTGCACAACCTCAAACCCATATGAGCCTTCAATTAATAATCACGAACTCGATAATTAGGTGATTCTAACTGGCAATTAATTTTATAGGCCATTTGCAAGCCAGGCACTCCCGCTACAGCGTGCGATGTTGGCAGCTGCAGAAGAGCGAGAAGATAACGGGTGGTGGGTGTCCATCACCCCCCCAGCCCTCACCCCTCCCTTCAGCCTCACCTTTCACAGCTCTGCGCCTTCCACCTGGCTGCCTCCCATGGCCGGATCTGCCAATTTCGCTATTTTAAATATTTTTTGGAATCAGGTCAAAGGCACGTGGAATAACAGCCTCATTTTGCTACCACAAGGAAGTCTCTGCCAGAGTGTTTTTACTGGAAAGAGATACACTGCTCTTAAATATTTATCCCATAGAGTTAAACTATTCACCTTTAGATCAGGAAACATGTTTCCACATTAAACCTCCATTTGAATAGGATTTTAAAAAGAACTCACAGGGCAGATTTGATCCTCAGCATGTATTTGCTGTTTCTAGGAGGCAAAATACTTCGGCGCAGCTTGCTTTGCTGATGGCTCTCTCCTCAAGCCAACAAACCTCCTCCTCCCTCTGAGCACGGCACGAGCTCCAGGGAACGTGACCCCACACCGTTCTACCTTAGAAACACACGGCTCAGCTCAGGATATATATATATAACCATGGATATATATAACTGAAATAAAAATTAATTAAAATTCACTGGCTTGTTCTGGGTTTATATGCAAATACATGTGTACATATATATATATATGGATATATATATGGACATCACTGGATCAGTGAGTGACCAAAGAGCAAGTGAATTTACTCCTGATGGATGGATGAACAGAGTTTAGAAACTTTTGTAAGGACACCAGCGAGACTACAGCACGTAAAGGCAAGATCTCCTGCATCCTCAAGTGAAGCATGGGAGATCCAAGATTGCTAAAAAAAAAAAAAAAAAGAAAAAGAAAAAAGAAAGAAATAAGCAAGCAGGACCTTTTTGGCAACTCTTGGCATTAACTGATACAGTATGGGAATTAAAAAAAATAAAACTGGCCTCTCGAAGCCTGCATCAGCTTCCTTTCTCAGGGGTCATATTGCTTTTTCACTCTCTTCCAGGCATTCTTCTCCGAGATCATCAATTTGAACTATCCCAGAACGCCGCAGTGTCAAGGGAAATGACAATCAGCATTTTTTCCCCCTGGACCTCATCTCATTTTCTTCCGCTGTGTGAAGGTGCTGCCTGCACGGCCGGCTGGGCAGCTGCCTGCCCGCGACTGCCAGCAACCTGCACCGGCGTGCGAAACACCCCCACCTCAGGAACGATCTTACTTAGCTCGTTATTTTCTCTTTAAGCTGTTTCCCTAAAGAAGCAGACTCATTAATCAGTGGTTGTTACAGCACAAATAACAACCACCCTCCGACGCATCCCGCACCACAGGAGGAGCTCCTCTATCTGCAACATTTCTTTAGGCGATTTCCATCCTCAACGTATGCAGATTTATCTTTTTTTTTTAATAGGAAGGTAGTGAATGAAGTAGTCTATTTTTAGTCCTAGTAATAAAAATACTTCCTCCCTAGCACACATCTTTTCAGCCACAGAACTTACAAACAACCCCCCAGATAAACCAACCCCAGCCAATATTATCACTGCATATCTTTAATTTACGCATGCCAGACTGCAGCTGGAATTACAGAACATGAACAAAAACCAACTATTCATATTTCTTAATGAATAAGCATAACAGATAGAAGATTTCAATTAATTTTGCCTTCATCGTGTAATGAATTTGTTGAATAAAGGAAATTGCCGAGAGCAAGATAACGAGTAGCAGCAACAAGGAATAATGTGTAAGCACTCAGAGTGCTCATGCCCAGTCAACCTCCTCCCACATTGAATTTTTAATCCCAGATTGGATGAGAAAAGACCCCAATCCACCCTGCTCTGCAGCTTTCAGTTATTGACCTGAACGCACTGGACAGACGTAAGTAAAATATGTATTCCTTTCTTCTGCAGGAAAGATCATGGCCATCAAGAGCTGATTTAGCTCCTCAATAAACTCTATCTGCAGCTGGTTCACGTTCCCACCAGTTCAAACACCTAACTGAGGCAGACAGCACGTAATGCTTTAATATTGTTTAATTTAATTCATTATTTTAATAGGCTAAAAGTTTTAAAACTGTTAATATTCCAACATTAGTGTATTTTAAAAGAGAAGTGTCCACTTAGGTTTCTCAATCTTTTCTGTTGTAATATATACCTATAACTGCATATACACTTTTTTTTTTTTTGTATTTATTGAGCTCAGCCTTCTGTGACCTTTTCACTGACATCATCTGGAAAAGCTCTCTCCCATTTTAATTAAACACAGGGTATTTTTCCAGCCTGAGTTATGGATCTACACAGTTTTACCCCAAAGACCACTCTTAGATCTAGAAGCCTCGCAGGGAGATCACCAGCACGCTTTTTCCACACAATTGTACATAAACCCTGAAAACAAAAAAATAAGATGTATTGACCTATTATTTAATACCATGATTGCTAAAATTGATTAAATTCAAGTCAACCACAGCTGGATATGACTATCATTTGGTGGATGCACCGCATACCACAATAAAGCACAGCCGGCAAATCAATAAGAAAAGGTTTTGGATGTGGATTTCTGACCTATTTATGGACCCAAAGAAGCAGCTCCCTTTTAAATCAGTTTTTAGATACAACCTCCGCTGCTGGCATCCTTGAGAGCTACTCTTCAGTAGTTGGAAGTCAAGCCAACAGGCCAAGTGTGGCTTCAGATGTGCCCTGACTGATTGGGATGCTCACATAGGAAATCTGTGCATGGTTGGTTTGGGGCTAAAGTGCTCCAAGGTTTCCCCAGATAACACCCTGGGAAGGGCTTAAAAAACTGGCTGGATGGGAATTAGTGGCTGCAAAGCCCCAAGCCAACTCGATGCGGAAAGCTTCCCAAGATTTACCACTCTGTGCACAGGATGTGAAGGATGCAGCCGGGGGAAGCAGCAGCCAGCTACATCCTGGTTGCTGATGGGCAATGTGAGATGGAAACAGGCTCCTTGTACGTCCGTGGCTTGGGTGGGACAAGTGGTCCTCATTTCCCCACAACCCTGCCTTCCGTCACACCTGGCATCCTAAAGGCATTTTTAAGAACTTAATCAGGTGCAAAATGGAGAGTCACCCTGCAAGGAGGCAATTTCCAACAGAAGTTTGACATGCAGGAAGATGCCCAGCACAAGCAAGCACCAGATGTGCTTACAGATGTTAGGGTTGCTGGGGAAGGGAAGCTGATCCCTGTAAATACCAGTATTGATTGGAACACTCGACTTGATGGGAATTAGGATCACCGGGCACCCAGGCAGGATCCTTCCTGCGGGGCTGCAGAAAGCCTTGGCTGCCAAAAGCCAAACTCAGTGATGCTCACATGCCAGCGACAGATACGACAGTGGTACCAACGGCTTTCACACACATCTGCAAACGGATACGAAGCAGGCACGGGCTATTCCCAGTGGGAAAAAAAAGGTGATGAAGCACAACCCATGTGCTGCTCATTCCTGCCCATAACTCCAGCAACAACACCCAACCAGTGAGCAATCACTGGTGGAACAGTGGTACCCTCCGTGGTGACCTGTGCCAGAAACGCTCAGAGCCAGCGCAAGCCAAAAACCTAAATGCCCCAATTAAGGTCACCGATGCATTACCGAATGAGCCGCCCAGACATCTCCCAGGGATGTGGCCTCTTCTTTTACGAAGTGCAAAGTGGAAAGCACTTAGCAGGTAGACTATATAATTTTTCCACTTCAGCTGTACTTCTCCTGGAAACAAAGAGGTTTCTTATTCGCTCCCTGCCTTCAGCTGGGGTTCGCATTGTGCTATAACATAGCTCCTTCATAAAATTACAGGTCGGGAACAGCATGGTTCTTGGGCATGCCCCCACTCTGGTTTGTAGCTGTAGGAAGTATTGCAATCACACGAATGCTTCAGCTGAAATAGAGCACTCCTCGGTGGATTACTTCATTCAGGTCCGTGGAACACGTGTGGGCAGAAAATCCTTATTTTCTCACCGAGTAGGTGTGTGGCTTCTGTATCAGACGCTTCCCTATCAAAACATATGTTTAAGAGATTATCTGCGAGGGTGTAACGCCGCGAGGTGACTACAACAAACGCTGCGAGCGGCAGGCTGGGACAGGAGCGTGGCAGGTCCAGGCTGTTCGCATCGAACGAACAGAACCTGGGCCGCCCAGTAAAAGCGTCCTTTGTATGGCACACGGTTCCCTGCAGAGTGAATTTAAAAGCAGACATTACCAAATCACTTGCTTTTTTTTTTTTTTCCTTAAAAGTGATTCATAAGCTCAAGGGAGCTTGGTCGTGGGAGACGGTGGTGGGACGGGGTCAGGAGCCCCGTGCTGAGTGTCTGGCCCTGGACAGACCCTGCAGAAAGGGGTGTTTTGCCCAGGACACAAGGAATATTGCAATTGTATTTTTTTTCTGGGTACCAACTGCATCCTTTTCTTTGCAGATATAGAGGAAAATGGCTTTGACCACTATTCAGTGGCTCCCAAAATCCTGAAGACCTTAATGCTGCAAAGACCAGGCAGCAAAAATCGACAGCTGACCTGCAAGCATGAAATGCAAAGCTGGGTTTTGCAGCTGATCCCTCAGCTGTTACTTAAAAGCCGTGTTGTTTTGCAAGGCCCAAAAACCTCATGCTTTCTCCTTACCCGATTAGAAACCAGGGGAAAAAGCAGATTACTTCAGTTCTTAAGGAAAACTGGCTCTTGCTAGCGATGAGTTCCCAACCCGGCGCTGCCATTAGCACCTAACTGCTCACACTGGCTGCACCACCGCCCCCTCCTCGCATTGGGGTTGTCCTCCGCTCCCCTTCGAGCAGCGAATAAAATAGCCATCATCCCAGCATGCCGAGAGGGCGGAAGACACGGCTCTGCAGGACACCTACACATGGAGCATCTCACCGAAGCACCCCACATCGTGAGCCACAGCCCCATCGCCCACCATGAAGCATTTCAAAGGCGATGAAGAGTTAATCTCTGTGACGGGGGACGCTATCTCCTGATAGATAGCATCCAAAGAGCGGCTCTGAAGAAATGCATGAGTTGCCCCAAGCACAGCAAAATCAAATGCTGTGATAAATCTTGTAAGCTGCCAGAGACCGGTTTTTGGTTTTTTTTGTTCCCCAGGCTCATGAGTTTCCAGTACTTCATAAAGCAGCAGGGAAGGATGGAGCAGCCTTCCACACCACAGGAGGGGAAGGCATAAAGCCCAGCGCTTCGGAGACTGTGTGTGTGAGTATCTCCCCTCCAGCAGATCCCAGGGGAGGCAGTCACTAACACCATGCAACAGCAGGGGACAAGGGTCTGCCCTGTCCTGAGCCTGAGGGGCTGGGGACACTGCATAGCATCGTGTTTCCCAACATCGCCTCCCAGCATCACCTCCCCAGGTCTCAGAAGACTCTGGTTTCATAGGCTAAAAATGGGCTGCTGCACATCACAGGTGGGATGCAGGGATACGTGGAGACTGCTCTCATTTTGTCCGTATTGCTAACTACAAGTCAGAGGTGAAAAGTCTGACAAGCCTCATTGGGAGCAGTAACTGGAATTTCCTCAAAGCCCACATATTTGGGAGGACAAACCTCGAGGGGCAGCTGGTGCAGCATCCCCTCTGAGCCCATCCCTCCATCGGCACAGATGCAGGCTGGGAGCGAGGGGCAGGACCAGGAGAGGCAGCACCTTGTGCTCCAGGTGTGTGCTAAGCCACGCTGGACCCAGCAGCCCCTCGGAGCACCCAGGCGGTCTGAGGAGCCGCTGGAGCATCGCTCTTGTACTGCTGGGACAGAGATGCCACTGCAACCCACCCCACTGGTTCTCGCTGCCCTCCCTGGACCAAGCTGTTCAACCCCCCGTGCCTCTGCCCCCCGCCCAGCACACACCCCGCAGGGCCGATGCACACCACCACACACAGAGCGTTTCATTACAAACCTCGCAGTGACAAGGAGTGTTAAGCAGATATAAAGGACATCAGTCATTTACCCATCTGGTGGAAAGTCTAGTTGCCGGCAGAAAATAGAGAGGATTGTTACGGCGAGATCTACCATATGGCACCATTATGCGGAGCTTTGCAAGTGCTTTCTCTTGAGCGTGCAAGCAAGATTTCAGCCTTTGAAGAAACGCTGTATTGTTCGCCTGGATATGCAGGAGCCTCTTGAAAGAGTTGTGGCAGATGGCACAGCTTTGTTCTCTTGCTTTGCAGGCAGCTCCTGCAGCCCCAGATATTCCCCCTCCCTGGGGCTGAGCAGCCCCACGGCACAGCGATCCTCCTGATGTGTCCTACAGGAGGACCGATGGCTCCTGAAATTCCTTAAATCCGATGGACGTTGCCTGGCAGGTACCACACCACTGCACAAGCCCCAGGAAGCAAATACCACCAACCTGAGCCAGCAAAACACACCGGTGTTGATGCAAGGAGAGCTGCACGAAATCACAAAGCCTTTGTCCCAGCCAAGGGAACTGCAAATCAGTAAATCTTGCCGAAATATCCCACTTTTGTTTGCGCTTCCCTGCCAGCACCTGCTCCTCCCTGGGTGGCAGAGCCTGACTGGAGCCCCAACAGGACAGTGGACAAAGAAAAACCTTTCGGGGGGGGGGGGCAGTGCCTGCTTGAGCGACATCCCAACAATACCCCGATAAAACCCCATTCAGGCCAGGCAGGAGGAATGGGAAGATTCCTCTGGGAGGAAGCAGTGATCAGTCATTGACCACAGCAACAACATCTGCATCTGCTCTGGGCCAGGGAAAAGCCGTGCCTGCTGCGTTCCGCTGGCCAGGACACCGCGCATCGTCCCTGCAGCTCAGGATGGACATGGAGCATTTCTAACAGGCTAACTGCTCCTGTGTGTGCCCAGGAAAAAAAACCACCCATCCCCTGTTTCCTTGTTTTTCCTCCTGAGAAACACTTGCATGGGCACAGAATAAAACCCTAACTATTTAACTATTCTATTTAATTACTCTAGTTAAAATCCAGAGTGTCCATCTAACATAAACCAGGCCATAAAACAGACTCCAGGAGAGCAGATCGAGCCTTTAGCTGACCTTGGAGTCACAGCTGCTCCACGTTCCTCTGCAGCTCAAGCCCCGGTGCTCTGCCACTGGGATTTCTCACGCTACGGATGTTTCCTGACTCAGACAAACAGGCACACTTAAAAACACCCAAAGTCCAGAGAATATTTTGCGGGATGGCTCCAAAAAGAAAGAGTTTTTGCCCTTCGATGTATGCAGCAGGCTGGGACCTGTGGAGCAGGGATTCTGCTGGATTGTTGTTCTCTGTAGGAGGATTGTCCACCCCGGTGACCAAACCCACCACTGCAACGTCCCCAAAAACACCACCCATCCCAGCCCTGGAAAATCTTCCACCCCTGCCACTCCGAGTCCCTAATGGGAACAAATGGGGCAGAAAAGTCACTATTAAGCTGCAAGAGAAGAGTTGGCCAAGGACCAACCTCAGCTGCCAAAGCCTCCAGATCCCCTCCAGCCCCTTTGACTCCCCTCAACCCAATCGACCAAGACAACCGAGGACTTTGTTGGGAGCTCCGGTCCCACAGAGAGGGCACAAGCCATCCCGCCCCGGACGGTTGAGCACGATGGGCTGGGTGGCATCAGGTTCCCGCAGGCGTAAAAATCAGCCCAGCGCCTCTGAGTGCTTTCTCTGTCTCTCTTCCAAACGTTACACAGTGGGTTTATACAGAAACAGTGGGACGCTTTCCAAACCATTTAACTAATGCTGAAATTTAATACCCAACACCAACAGGTTACTGAGAGCAAGAAGGAGCTGTTGTAATGGAGGTGGGGGGTGGTTTTGCATCTTCACTCCTCCCCAATGGGAATCTGCCCTCTCACACCCACGGGGCAGAGCTTGGCTTCCCCTTCACTCCCACCCAGTGCTGGCTTGGGTCGAGATCTGCCCGATGGGTTTTTTGGGGAGCCATGGGGTCGCAGCTGCTGCATGGGAGCATGGTGTGCATCCACTGTCCCCCCTCCCCAAATGCCTTCAGTCCCAGGGGAGCCAGCACAGCTCCTGCTGCCGGCGTGCTCTGGAGCAGCAGCTGCCTCTGAGCCGCCTTCTCACCCTCAGCTGGGGGAAAAAGCCCCAAATCTCTGCAGCACAGAGCAAGGGATGGAGAGCAGAAGGGTCACACCAGAGCCTAGCTGGTCCCTGCCAGCATCACAGGGCTCCTGCCCCGCTGCACACACAGTGGTCCCCCGCGGCACAGCCTCTGCATGAAGCATCTGGCTGAATTTGGGAGACGTGGTTTGAAAATGCTGGGCTGGGACGAGATGCTGCAGGCTTTATGGGGCTCCAGTGCACAAGCCTCCATCAATGCTTCCTTCAGCCCAGCTGGTGATGCTGAGCCGCAGCACAATGAGCCCTAATGCCGCCTTGGGCTGGGGCATGGGGAGCCTTTTCCATGGGAAAGAATTTCCCCAGGAAAATCTGATTTGGCCAAGTTATCAGTGGAGAAAAATGTGGAAAAGAGGCAGTCACTCCACTTGAACAAACCAAACCCAACCGCTGGCGTTTTGCAGGACTGCTGCAAGAGGGTCCTGCTGCAGGGACATCTTGTCCCCACCGAGCTGTGCTCGGTGTCCCAGTCTGCTTTCTCATCTGGCCCGTGGAGAAGGACTTCTGAGTAAAACCAGCTCTTGTAATACCATGTGGAGCTCTTCTCAACCAAGTGGCCTGGCTCACCATAAACCGTGCTGCCTGGCATCTAATGGGACATCCTATACCCTGAGCTGTGACTGACCAGCGTCATGACTCCTGTACACATCAAAACACCGCAGAGAAACCCCAAGTGGAGCATTTTGGGTCCATCCAACAAGCCACATCCAAATGTTTTTGCTTAGAAGAAATTAAAGCTTTTTTTAGCTGACTTTTTTTATTTCTTTGATCCATGTCTTTCAGAGTTTTGATACTGACGGACAGAGAAACAATATCCCAACTCTCCAAATCTCAATTTAGCCCAAAATCATGGATTTATATAAAGCAGAGTGCCCAGCAAGTAAAGTCACATTGCACCTACAGAGAACAACCTGCTTGGACACCCCTGCATCACCCCAGAGGTGAACAAAGTCAGACCAGTCCTGCTCTAAGAAATCAAGGCTTTCTAATGAGAAAAACACTGGCAGCACACCAGGGAGGAGCAGAGCTCAAGGTTCAGTTCAGAACCACTCCCAACAGCAGCCCTTGATGCTCCCTTCACAACAAAGCTTGCCTGAAAATTCAAAACCAAGTTTAGGCAGGCTAGAAAACGGGGGGGAAAAAAGTGGTGGGTGAAGGAAAATAAAAAGCATCCTACTTACCACCAGCTCGGTGAACATGACGTCCAGCTCCTCCACTGGCGGCATGGGCAGCGCAGGCTCCATGGTCTGCAGGGCAAAGCTGCTGTCATTGCGCAGCCGGTACGTGATCTCAGGGTGGTCGCTGCTGCGAAAGCAGCAGAAGATGAAGGAGATCCCCCGACCGCTCCTTTTCCTTGGGGCCATGGCCAAAATCCTCTGCGTCCCTCCCTCCTGGGCACTAGATCCTGAAGGAAAGAGAAGAGAGAAGGCTTGAGAAGCTGCCCCACAGCGCTGTGCTCCTGTCCTGCTGAGGGGAGGAGGAAGCAAAGCCACCCACGCGCTCAGAGATGGTTTACATGACAAATATTTCTGCTCAGATTTACATTTACGGTCCTGGCAACCTTGATGACTGAGTGAATTAAAAAGATGCATTTTCTTGCCTTGTGCTGAAGCTGGCAGGGGGACAGGTTGCCGTCCCTGCGGGGACAGGGGTCCTGGACCCCCACCACTGCTGCCAATCCCAGCAAATGCCCAGACCTCCCTGTGCTGTGGCAGCCAGGCCAGCCCCTGTCCCAGTCTGGCAAATTTGGGAGGCTGCTGCCAAGAACAGCTGAATGTACCCGGGGCCACCAGGTATGTGGTCCCCAGCACAGGTGACTTGGTGCTTGAAGATCTCACGTAGCTCTGGATGCCCCCAGCCACAGACAGCAGCAGAGCTGAGAAAATACCCTATAACCTCCCCCCAGCTCTTAAACATGTTCCAAAACATCCAGGAGCAACCACCGGTTGGGTGGCTCTTTTTCATGGAAAGTTTTACTTGGCTTTAATTAGATAAACCCTACTTGAAATTCCAGTAAATATTTACAAGACGCAATTTCAGCTGATAAAAATCACACGGTGCCGGTAGCTCCTACGCAGTGGAGATTTCCTACATGGTGCTTACGTCAGGCATCGCTTGTCCCTGCAGATACTTGGGTTATTCTGAGGCTTTGAGCAACCTGGGCTGTTGGGAGGTGTCCCTGCCCACGGCAGGGAGTTGGAAGTTGGTGATTTTAAAGGTCCCTTCCAACCCAAACCATTCTGTGATTCTATGATTTCTGAAACCCAGGTTGGGAGCAAAGTTCAGGGCAGGAGACGTGTATCTTGCCCAAACAATGATGGCAAGGACCAGGCAAATATTGCCCCAAAATTGGGACCATCAAATCAATGATACAAGAAGAGGGCCACCCATGAGGAATGAGGACAGCGGAGAAACATCCTAATGAGAAAAATCAACCAGCAAAGTAGAGAATTTTTTAGAAGTCTAAACATTTGTCTTAAAAAGCCACACACCCACATATTTTATGTCTGCAAAACAAAATGCCAAGATGTTAAGAGACAAGACAAACAGCCAAGGTTAATGCAGAAGGTTTGAAATATGGATGACTCAGATTAACAAAGCTATGAAGATACTTGGGAAAAAAGGTCAGCATTTAAAGAGAAGTGTCTGATATCCCTGGAGCCAGCCATTCCCCTCTGACTAGGATTTATACACCCAAATAAACAGCTGCTGTGCCCCACGGAGAGCCAGAGGTAGGTTGGGGGCAGACCTGGGGTCGGACCCTGCACCACCGCTTGCATGGCTAGCACTGCCCTCCCAAAATAGGGACCTTGCAAAAAGTTCAGGCTCTACCCACATTACTCTAACAGAGGATCTGGCCCTTGAAATTATCTTCAACGGCATGTTTTTAGCACATGGTGTAATCATCTGCTGAAAAAGGAAACATGCTACTGGGTTTTCACATGGGATAATCCCAGGCTGTGCAACTGCTCTGTGCCCAGTCCAGAGTCCCCAGTTTCCAAAGAGCCCCAAATCTCATTTCACATTTAGCATCTCGGATGCAGAAAAATGCAGCCAGTGGAGGAATTTCAGCTGCCATGAAAGCTCTCTCATCACGGCTCCCCAGCAGCCAGCACCGCAGCAAATCCATTAACAGGCTGCTGGCATCCCTTCAGTGTTAGGAGGGGTTTGGGACCTGCTGGGGAGTTTCCTTCTTAAAGGAGGGAGGGAAACAAAAAAACCAAAGGCACACAGACCTCTGTCCCCTCCAACGCAGAGGAAAATGTTGCAGGTTTGGGTTTTAAAGAGCCAAGAGGAGCAGGGCTTAAGTGGGAGATGGTGGTGGCTGCCCAGCGCTTCGTGCCTGTCGTGGGAGCTCGGTCCTGACCTGCATGTCCCCAGCTGTGCAAAGCTGGGTCACTTGGTCATTCCCAGTCCGTGGGTACGGCCCTGCGTGCCCAGAGCAGGACCTGATCCTGCCCCTGCAGCTGGTCCACAGCAAACAGACCCATTCTTCTCCTTCCACAGGGCGTTTTCCATCCCCTTTTCAACACCACATCAACCTCATCTTGGAACCCGCTGCTACACAGAGGCTCTGACTTGGGCTTGCAAAAACGTACAGAAAGCTTTTATCAGAACAACACCTGCTCTTCAGAGATACACGCTCCTGATGATGTTTTACGAGGAGTTTGAATGACAGACCAAAAGGCAAGATTTTATTTTTGGGTTTTAAAGCAGACAGTCATGTAGCAACCAAGACAAGGAGATTTTGAGCTGCTTCCAGCTTCGGAGCTATTGAGGTTCCTCATTTTCATCTATAAACAATTAAAAAAACCAAACCAGCCTACAGAGCAGGCTGAGTGGGCTGTAGGTTATTAGCAACAAAGGCTAAAAAGGGTTAGAGAGAGAGTATGTTAGCAACCAGGCAAATAGGTTAAACCTGCAGAAGGCTGATGAATATTCATTGATGTGATGCATCAAAATCAAAACACGGCTCCCTGGCAGGTCGTCGGGAGCTGCAGACAGCGCAGATTGCACCGTCAGAACAAAGTCCAGCAGCCTTCTCCTTCCCTGCAAATCCTACAGAAATCAGTTAATCATGGAGAAAAACTGACAGCCCCTGGCAACCTGGAGGCTTGTGTTAAGGAGAGCAGAAGGGACCCGTTCCACACAGCATCACATGTTAAGTGCCCTGCTCCCACCTCCCATTTATACCTTAGAGCGCTAATTAGATCAATAAATTTAAGTCAGATTGTGATCTAATGGTGCCTTCTGGCCTTTGTTATTGAGCAGGCCAGAATAAATTAACTTTAATTGCCCCTGCACATCCAGAGCGGGGGAAGATAGGAGAGGAAGGGTCATTGAGGGAACTTCTAGCCAAACCCCAAATCCCAAGGAAAGGCTGATGGGGCTGAATCATCCACAAATAACTTCTCCTTCACAGAAACAAGGGTGGAAATATGTGTGCGACAGCCTCAACCTAGAAGCCCTGGGACAGGAGGACAAGGAGGAGAAGAAGGAGTTTAGCCCACATATGCCACCAAGACCAGCCGGGTCCCCACACAGGACAAATGCCATGGGCTGCAGCTCTGCGATGCACAGAGACGTGGGTTTTGTTGTTGTACCCAGCCCTAAAAAAAAAAAAAAAGAAGCATCAAGCCTACATTGCCCTGAGCTGTGCTTAAATGAAATCAGTCATTAGGAGAAAATTGGACCCTGGTGTCGCTTCCACCCTTGCTTTAAGGAAAGGAGAGCAGCAATTACTGCTTGCATATTCAAAAGCCTCCCCGGCAAGCTAAATGAGCCCACGTGGAGCAATGCGCTGCCAAAGCCTGTCTGTGGCCGATGCCCCAATAAGCTGGTTTAAAGCCAGCACCGGTATTGCAGCGTTGCGGTCTGCAGCCTAAAAATACCCAGGAAAGGGTACAAACACATGCAAAGGAGCGTGCACGCTCCCCTTCACACCTGCCTCCAAACCCGCCCAGAAGCTAGGAGCTAAAATCCTCAAATATGAATATTAGCGTGCTGTTTTTCTGGCTCTTTTCCCATCCCCTCACAAAATAAAAAGGATGCAAGATCCTGAGTGAGCTCCTTCTCAACAGGGAGCTTTATTTCAGTGCATTGCACAAGGGGAGAGTATCTTTGTGCAAGTGCAGTGATGCTCACTGACCGTCTTTGATGAGCCCTGACCAATTTTGGCATCTTGGGCTGGCCGAATCCTTGCCTCCCCCCATCCTGCAGAGTTTCAGCACAACCTGGGATGCTCCTGACTGATGGAAATTTTCTGACTCTTTTCTATCACTGCAAAGTGACCTCCTTGGCTGGCAGTGGCCAGGAGGTGCATGGCCTTGGCAGGCAGTTTCGGAAGACACCGTCACCCCCAGCAAGTGGTAGAGCCCGGTGTCCTGGACCACTTTTTACAGCCTGTAGAAGGCAGAAATTTGGCATCTCACACATTGCATCCTATGCTTGTCCCTTCCCACTGCTGAGCAATGGTCCACCCTCCCTCAGTGCTTGTCCCCATGCACATAACACCCGGTGCACGGTGCAGCGCTGGGGTGCACACCAAACCCACTAATTCTTTTAAACAAACAATTCCAGATGATTTTTCCTCCCATAATAAGTCACATCCAGACCTCCATAGCAAAAAAAGCTAGATGCTCCCACGGCATTTTTCAGACCAGCTGTACGTTTGAGGCATCCCCTGAGAAACACCAAAGCTTTCCCTGGACATGTTCTGATTTTTCACCTTACGGACCCAAGACAGCACCCCCTTTGGTTTTGCCCGATAACCCAAACTCTTCTCGGGTTCAGTCCTGATTGCGAGCCCTCCAAAACATGCATGTGGTGCTCTGCCCGTCCAGTCGGGTGTCAGCATTTGGGCTCATCCTTCTCAAGAGCAAGAAGTGCTGCTCTGTTCCATGTCTGCACCACAGCCAGTGCAAAGAAACTCCTTTTAATGAAGGGGATCTAAGCACTATTTAATTTTAAAAAAACCGTTGAAATTGAGCCCTTGCATGGATGAAAAGCTCAGAAAGACGACTGCCTTCCCCTAAGCAGGAGTCATCTTCCCTCCAATGCAGAAGCCTGGAGGACCTGAGCCCGTCACCAGCACCTCCAGCATGGACCCCCCACTGAGCACAGTGCCAGCAACCCTGGGCACAGCCATTCC
>NW_010146487.1:37093-39142 GCF_000699245.1 Pterocles gutturalis
CAACCAGGATGATTTTTTGGCCACAAGCTCCCATACTGATTTCCAAAAACCCCTCTCTCCAGCATAAAGCTGTTATCAGGCACAGGCTGCACAGGAGGGGAATGTTTGTGTTTGGTAGAAATCTGTGTAGATCAGCAGGAGGAGGAAAAAAATCCAAAGGTTAAAAGGACTAAAAGGCTTTAAACTGTTTGACAGTTGCCTTTTTCCTCTCCATCCACCTGTGACACAGCAGCCACAAAAGGGGATGGGGACAGGACCCTTCCTGTGATGCTGCAGGAAAATCAGCTGCCAGGAGGAGCCTGACTCATCGCTAATTCTCAGCGTAAGCAAATCTCAAAAGACTTGGGTTTCATGGATTTATAAATACATCTGCCAAACCTTGAATTACCTCAGATCCTCCTTCCCCTTCCCAGAAATCCTGTTATACTCTATGAATCCAACGACCAAGATTTTGCATCTCCAAATCTTCCTCAGGCTGCCCGGTACCCAAAGGATGCTGGCAGGAGCTGCCTGCAGTTGCAAGCTCTCAGATTGCTCCTGGCAAGCCCCATCTGCCAGCACCATCAAAAACTCAGTGCTCACCTAAAACGTGTCGCCTCCTCTTTGTATTCTTTCCTTTTATTGTGCTATCCCTTACAACCTGAAGAGTACATCTGCTGTCTCGCAAGAAGGCATTTTACGCTGCTCAAGGGCAGATGAGCTTCGGGGGCTCGATGGTGAAATTCAGCAAGAAAAATGAAACCAGTTTATTCACAGAGCCAGTAAACACTTATATGCTCATTGGTGGGGAAAAAAAGCCAGTTGTATAAATTTGTAACACACCAGAGGAAGCCTTCCTTTTTCCATCTAAACAAAAATTTACACCTACTCCAAGCACAATGAAAGTGCTGGGAGAGGTTTTTTTTTTTGCGTGTGTCTGCATGGAACTCTCCTACCTAGAGGTGTTGATGATGCTACCGAGGAAAAAGAGCAACCACCTCCACTGCGCTGCAAGAATATCACGGCTCGGCTTGCAAGTTGCCTCTCCAGCACACGACTGAGCTCCCTGCCAAGGGAAGCACACGCGCTGTTGACTCTGCAATCCAGTTTTTTGGGGAAGAAAAAAAAACTGCAGGGTGGGACCAGCTCTGTCCCATCGCTCTCCAGCTGAAATCAATCCTCGGAGCAGCGCTGCTTGGTTTGGCAAGCCCACAAAAGTCCACAGCAGGGGATGGCTGCCGGTGTGTTGCAGGACCACGTCTGTCCCAGGGCATGCAGATAAACTTGTGTCCAAGGAGAAGATGCTGCAGCATCCATCAGCTGCACCAGGGATGCCCCCACAGCCCTTCAGCCCCTGCGGTTACAGAGACCGGCACAGCTCAGCGCCAGGGAAGATGCTGCTGGAATAAAACTCCATCTAGTTTTTGAAGATCAAAAACCAAACCTGGCTGGAAGTTTCCCAGTCAGCTAGACAGCGAGTGGCACAGTAACACGGAAGGAGGTCATGAGTTCTCCATTAAAAGAGTGAATTTAATCAGTGACGAGCTGAGCGTCAGCACCAGATCCCCTAGATCGCTGCAGGCCACTTCTTACGGGAGCTCTGGCAGATCAGCTCAGGCAATTTCCATTCATTTCTGGAACGAGGACAAGCGTGGAACCACAGACAAGACCCAGTTTGGGAACCTATATAAATATATATATATTTCTTAATACTCACTGGGGTGCTAAACGACCCAATTCTACAAACGCACATCTTTTTTCCAGCAGCCGTGCGCATTTGTGGTCCTTCTTTTGCAGAAGCAAATCAAAAAATTGAGTGGGTTGGTGGTGGGAGGAAGAAAGAGTTTTCAAGTCACATATTCCCTCCTTAAATGCCTTGAATGATTTGCATCCTGAAATCTAGGCACAAGACTTGTCAGAGGTGGGTTAAAAAGAGACTTCTCAGGAAGGCGGAGGCTGCAGGGGGGCTCTCCAGGAAGGATGCTGGAGCATCCCCCTGCCCTCTCCATGCCCCAGCCCAGCTTCAAAAGGCAGCACAGAAAAACCCATTAGAAAGGAAAGGCGGCACGA
>NW_010146487.1:39241-41314 GCF_000699245.1 Pterocles gutturalis
CAGGGTCATGCGCAGGCAGGGATTAGCACCGAGCCGGGGCTCTCCTCAAAGCCCGCAGCCTTGCAGAGAAGACCCTCACAGAAGTCCTTTGCCATTTGAACCTGGTCTCTCAGGTTCAAATCATCTCTCAGGATACTGAGCCTTTGCCAGGGAACCCTCAAGGCTAAAAACAGTCAAGAGAGGGATGAAAAACCCTCTGGGCAGCTCAGGGGGCTGCTACAGCCCCACCGAGCATCCCAGAGCAAGCATCCTTCTCTATTCCGGCTCCATCCTCATCACCTGGCACAAGCCAACATCCAGCCCTGCTCCATTTCCATTGCTGGTCTTGGCCCCAGCTGGGGGAAAACATTCACACAAAGCACAGAACACCTCCAGAAGGCTGATAATACTGAGCTGTGAAGCCCACCCCAGTGTATCACAAGTTATAATTAGCCAGGAAGAGCAGCTTCAGTGATCAGAAACCTCCAGAGATGTCGGGCACCAGGACCATCTCCCAGCCCGGCTGCTGGAAGGAAACATCCCCTCTCAATATTTCCTTCTCCATCTAAAAGGATGTGGATTTAAGTCGCTCCATTTCCGAGATCACTCCCAGCTCCGACTCCTCCCTTTGACAATTCAAATTTTGTCAATAAGAACTCAGCAGCCTGACACACCGGGAAAAAGGAGCTGTATTTCCCACTGGAGGAGGCTATTTGTTTGCCAATTAGCCTTTTCCTGGAGAACAATAGTTCAATAAAAGCTTTCCTTTATTTTAATTCCCCCTTTTTTCCTCCCCCCCAGCCTCAAGCCCTGCTCCTCCAGCGCGTATTTGGGCTCTGACTTTGATTTATCGTATGCAAAGCCTCGCTTCTGAGCTTTCCATTTCACTGCTCCCCATTTCGGCAGTAATCCCCAGGATGAGACGCGCTCTCCAAGTTTAAAACCGAGGGGGAAGCCAGGCAGGTTTTTCCTCTCTTAAAGCCTCGTAATTAATTTGGCTTCGCAAACTGGAGTTTCCAAGTTGCTCAGCAGCAGATGCTTCCAGTCCATCAGCACAGCAACGTCTGCCGTGGGGCCACCACCACAGCAAGGCAATGACGAGCTACTGGTTGGGTCCTGATGGGCTAGGTTTGGGTTGTGTTTGGAGATTTTTAGGATTATCCATGCTTAATGGGAGGCTACTGGAACCACTGGTGTGCACACAGCTTCTGGTGTGTAGCAAGCTTTTTTTTTTTTTTTTTTTTCTATTTCAAACTGGAAACTGGGTGGAGGCTGCTGTAAATAGGAGTCCTTCCTACCAGGGACCCCGCTGGGTAGGTATCATTAAACTTCAAGATATTATTAAACTTCAAGATATCTTTAAACTTGTAGTCCAGCAAGTGTCCAAAGCAAACAAACCACATCTGTCAGATCTCTCAGCTGACGTACCCATCTGCAATGTCCGTTTCCTTTTAAAGATTTTTAAATCCTGATGTTAATCCAGAGTGACTTTTTCCCCCTAAAGTATGAACCTGGGGTTGCGAATTCCTTGATAAATACATCTGATGGCAGAAATGGCCCCCTGGCCACTTTCCTTCCCGTACAACACTAATATCTCACCCTATTTCAGCAGATAAACCCTGAAAAACAATAAATGTGATCTCGCATCAGGCACAGCATGATCCCAACAGCTTCAACGTGATGCCTGCTCCCACCCAGCCTGGGAAAAAGCAGCGATTTTTATTACATTGTACTAAAAGACTGTTTGCATTTAAAAATAATAAAGACAAGCAGGCAAGCGCAGCAGGCTAATTGGAAGGCTTGATTATATATTTCATTTTATGTAGATGTAACATGATGCTGTTTATGGCAAAAGCACTGCTTTGACGGGGACGGAGCTGCTCAGCCCCATGGCACGGGACAGCCGGACTTGGGTTTCCCCAGAGAGCTGCTCAAACCCACCCCCTGCAATTTGGAAGACCCAGCTTAACGGAGGCACACTGTTTTAATTCCCTAGCTGTCCTGCCTCCCACCGATGGCGGGAGCAAGGAAGGGCTCGTTCCTAAATCGGCCGACCCATCGCTGGAGGGGATGGACTGAAGGAAGGTCCCTCTT
>NW_010146487.1:41324-60555 GCF_000699245.1 Pterocles gutturalis
GGTGGAGATCTCAAGGGGACCCATTTAAAAATCAATAGAGGCTATTTTAATGCTTAATCCAGGAAAGTATCAGCATCAGCAGCATCGATACAAACCAAATTTAAACACCGAGTACATGCACGGGATTTTTTTTTTCTTTTGTGCGTCAATTTAACCAAATCTGTTTTTCCCCAGACACTCAGAAGTCCAAACAGGGCATCCGTAGCATCGCTAATGCTTCAGGCATCCTGCCTGCCTACATCTCTATATGCTGCTTAAAAAATGAGCCTCTCCACCCCACTGGAGCAAACATTTCAATGAGGAAACTCCCCTCCAAGGTGCAATATCGCGGCGACAGCAGCCACCTCCCCACCAGGGCTATACACCGCAGTGGATTTCTCTTCTTTGCAGGTTTTCACACTGCACCCGCCACAAACCGCAATACAAGCTCCCCATCCCTGCAGATATTTAGACCATGATTTCCCTTTTTATTAAAAAAACAAACAACAACCCAGCCTCACAATTGCAAAGAACTGCTTGAAAAAGTGACCCAAGGGGATCCTCAGAGGCTCAGACACGCCGAGAGAAGGTAACTGTGTTTGAAGCTTTTAATTTAGTCTCATCTGCTGCAGGAGGACCGTCTGGGTGTTCACATATTTGGGACTAGCCACACTCCAGACGCACCCACAAGCACAGTCGTGCCTTCCCAGCAGCCACCACAGGCATGACACGGGCTCAAAGCCACAATGTCACCCATTTCTGTTGGGGTACAGCACCATGCTCTGCCCTCTTCCATCCACCCGCTCCCGCCTGTGCGCCCACTGCACAGATGCTCCACGTTTCAACACCATCACTTTGCTCATCTTCCTGAGTCTTCAAACCAGTCCTTGATGCTCCTGGCCCCTTCCAAGCTCACAGCTCCTCGCAGATGACATCTTGCTTGGGCTTGGCATCCACCACTCTGGCCAGCAAAGTGAAAGTACTTCTCCCCCTCAACACCAGTCCGACTTATTCACAACCCAAAGCAATGGAGAACTTCATCTCTCTGATGGTTCCCAAGTCCTGGTGATGGCAGGGTCTTGCAGAGATCTTCACATCTGCCACCTGGGCAAGGTTTCACAGTACCGCTGGTGATCAGTACCTTTGTGATGTTCCTTCAAAGCTCACCTCCTTTCCTGGCTTCAGGGTGATGTATTTCATAGAATCACAGAATGGCTTGGGTTGGAAGGGACCTTAAAGATCACCCAGTTCCACCCCCCTGCCATGGGCAGGGACACCTCCCACTAGCCCAGGTTGCTCAAAGCCTCATCCAGCCTGGCCTTGAACCCCTCCAGGGATGGGGCATCCACAGCTTCTCTGGGCAACCTGTTCCAGTGTCCATTGATGGACATCAGGTCCGCCCAGTTCTCCAGTGAGAAAGTGCATCCCCAACACCCCAAAACATGCCTCCCCCTGTTTCTTTAGCAGCTTTGAAGCAGGAAGAGCTCTAGCAGCGGAGGTCACAACTGAGCTTCTGATGAGAGGAGCCACTCAGGGCTGCAGCATTCCATCAACCAGCTTCCAACACAGCCCAGACAACACCATGGGTAACGCAGTGGGGCCCAGCAGGTCTAACCGAGCTGGAAACCCAGTGAGATGACCCTTGTTCTTCCGTTTGTGCTTCCTCATTCCCACACTATGAGGGTCACAAGCTAGCCAAGCAAAGGCTTCAAGTGGGGCAAGCCACATCCGCTGGGCTCCTGAAGTGGCCAAGCAGAGCCCTGCCAACAAAAAAGCAAAGCCAAGCCAGCGGGGATGGTTCTTTCCAGCTCAGGGGCCACAACGAGAATGCCAGAGCATCTCTCCTCAGACACTCAAAGGTATTGTTCCTGGATGCTTTGCCACAAGACGTCACCACAAGAAGGGACGGGACAAGGCTATCTTCTGCTGAGCTCTGAGCACAAGCACACCCATCCCAAACGCTCCCTACAATGGAACAAGAATATCCAGAACCTCCAACATCCAGAGCCTGTATCTCAAAGCCCTCACTACAATGGAGAGCCTGCAGGTTTGCTGCCCAGACACTGCACTAAACCTTGAAAAATATTATTTTTTCCATTTCTAACCTCAGTATCCTATTGTTTCAGATTAACCCTGTCGTTTGGATGCCTTAAACACACACTAATGAAATAACTCAAAGAGAAGGCAACCCTGAGATCATCCGCAATCTTATGACTGTCCACAGGGGAAAGAAATTAAATACTTTTTGGATAACAAATCTTCACAAATTTTTTTTCCAGCATGAGACCTGTAACATCACAGCAAAAGCCTGAAGAAGCTGCATCTTGGATTTAGGTACCCGAACACTCCAGATTAACATCACTATGGACAGAGATGCCACAGGGGGAGGAAACATCCTGAAATAACTGCTGCTACAGACAAAAAAAAGCTTTCAAACCCACATCGATGCAGGGTTTTAGAGCTGGCAAGAGCTACGAGGAGGGGAGAAAAAGCATCTTCCAGGCAATCACTGGCATTTTTTGCCCAGCTGAGTGCCTTGTGGGGGGAGCAACCCATGCCTCAACAGGAGCCCTTGAAGCATGCCAGCGCTTTCTAAATTCACTTTCAGTAGATTTACCACCACGTCATATGGAGAAGGAATGCGTGCTATGCAAATCCAGCCCCAGACTGCTCCCTGCCTAATCTAGCTTTAGATTCAAATGCTTATTATTACCATGGTGCCTAATCGGGTAATGCGTAATAGACAGGTTTAGTTTGGGCTCCCAGTACTTCAGCTGTGTTCTTACTAAGGCATCAAATGGAAAACAAACAAACAAACAAACAAACAAACCAAGAAACATAGAGGGGAAAAAAACCCAACACTGCAAAGAATTCAAGCTCTGGTGGAAAGCAGAGCACAAAAAGCAGGCGTGGAAAAAAGTATTGACACCTAACAGTAAAAGCCAGACAGATATGCAAACATTTGGCAGCTCACCAGGAACACAATGAACTTTGAGCCCTGTTCCCTCCCCACCGTAACCCTGTAGGGAAGCAGGGGGCTGTCTGTTGGGGTCTCTCCCTTCCCCCCATGAGATATTCAGGTGATGCAAGGATCTCACGCACCCAGCTAGCTCTCAGCAGCACTGAGCACAGCCGGTCACACCATAACCTCTGGGCTACCAAAACACCTTATGGATGCTCTGGGAACCCACGCCAGGACCTCCAGAACCTGGGTACCACGTGCCAACCAGCAGCTCTTTGCTGGTTTGGGGAGGAAAGGTTCCCTTACTGCATCAGGATCTGCAGAAGGACACAGGGACATGGGAATGTCATTCCCGGAGGCCACCAGCTCCCTGTTTGCTGGCACCAGTCCCATGCAGGGCTCACGCCATGACCAAGGTCATCTCTGCCCTCACCTGCACTGGACAAGGTGATTCATTCCACTCCTAAGTTTGTCAAATAATCAGTCTGCCCAAGCCACGTGCCAACCTTGGTACCTCCAGGATACAACCCAGATGACAACCTTCCACCTCCACCACGCAGCTGCAATTCAGCCACCGTGCACCAGAAATAATTCTGGGGTAGGGACACAGGACCCACCACCCAGGCTTGACAGGTCCATCCTCTCCACCTTGCCATGCCAAGCTTTCCAAGAAAGATAGTGAGGTTTGCAACACCAACATCCAGCTCCCACCTTCAGGGTGCCAAACCCCAGCAGCTTGTCCTCCTCTGCCTCCACAATGCCGAATGGCACACAGACCTGCAACCAGCTCCAGCAAAGGTTCAAGACACAACTGCTGCCAGCCTCTGAAGACCCTACAAGACTGTGTTGACGCTACAGAAACTACACTTGGTGGGGTAAGCAGCACTAGGAAAACCAACACTAACAAAGAGATTTCCCTCTGTGCTATATTTATATTAAGGCTGCAGGATGAACTTATATTAGACATCAGAGAACTCCCATAGGCGAACATCCCCCCTGCAACACTGACATGTCTGTGCAGTCCTGCAGTGTGGGCTCTCTGGTGTCTCATAACGTGGTAAATCCAACTAAAGCACTCTTTATGGCTTGGATGTTCATAACACTTATGTGTGTTCCCTGGTGTCTAGTACAGCCTGTGTTTTCATTGCATCCCTTCCTTTAATAAAAACCTCCACAACACTCTTCTAACCTGATGCCTGTTTTGACAAAACTTGCAGCAGCTCCACATATTTGAGATGAAAAATCAACCTGGAAGAGAGGACAAAACCAGCCAGTGGACTTAACAAATTGTCAGTGACAGGGGAGGAGGAGCAGATGGTCAGATCAACTTTGAAGCTTCCTTTCATTAGGACACTTCTCTAAAATCACAGGTTAACTTCCAGTGATGCACATTATTACTGAGGAAAGTCAGGCGGCTGATATTCTGCCTCTCAGGCACACGTGTTCTCTGCTTCAGCATTTATTCAATTAATATTCAAATGCTTTGAAAGAAGAAGGAAAACAAACGCAAAGAAACCAGAGGCTGCAGCTCACAGTGTTTTCACAAGCCTGTTCAAAGACCACACCAGCTTTACCAGCGCCTGCGTTGCTGCCTGGCTGCGTGGGCGGCGGCCGGGCTCTCCCTCCAGCTCTGTACCTCCCCAGCTCACAGCAGTGCCTGGAGCTGGTCTGAGGAACTTTTTTCCTCTCTCCTGGAGTCAAAATGACAGCAGGGATGGTTAAATGAGGCGGAAAGACCCCCTTTCCCATGCAGCCCAGCCTGTGGTGCAGAGGAAATAAACCCTTCGCGAGACTCCTTGCCCAAGGACGTGGATGGAGATGCTAGCGGTGGAGTCCTTCCCAGCCCCAAAGGAGCCATGCAAATAGTATTTACCTGGCCAGGGGGACTAAATACCCCATCAAAGTCATATTCATTTGTGAGCCAAAAAAGAAAAGAGTTCACATTCCCATATTTACAGCCACTACTGCTTCTGGAGCTCTGTCTACGGCAGTCTCCGGGACAGGATCCCGAAGAGGTCCCAGTGAAGAGGTCCTTCATCTCCCCGGGGCACAGGGACTCATGGATAGTTCCCATACATATATTTCCAAGGGAAAAAAATATTTCAAAGCCTCAGAAGCTGCATTTCTGGAGCTGTGGATTACACACATGCTTATGATAACCCAGGATGGCAACCCACTTGAAATGTAAAAATAATTTTAATGAATAAGTATATTTAGGTCTATAACCCCACAGCAGCTTTATTTATAGGGATGCCAATCATTTTTACACAGATATAAAATTGGCTGGCAGAATGCCTTAGACTATATCCAGAAAGCCATCTGTAACAAATCTAAGCCGTGATATCTTTGCATACATTTGGCCAAACAATAACGCTAATGCCAGACATCTTGACTTTAAATGTACAGATGGGCTGTGGGGGGGCTCGCCAAGCCTGCCACACAGCCAAAGACAGATGAATTTTGCTATCACCTACCCTAAACTGGTTGGAGAAAGGACGAGATGAAGGAAAACCAGTCACCATCTGGACTATGTGGATGCTAATACCAATGCAACGCATCCAGCTGGCTACAGGCGAACCTCTTTCAAAACCTTACATCACTGAAATGGGGAGCTACAAGCAAGGAAAAAATACCCACTGGAGCTCTGCAGCATCTTTAAAAGGTGAGGGGATTAAGCTAGGGCTCTCACGTATAGTTTTTTTTTGATCCATCGCTCATGACACCAAGCTGGGACAGAGGAAGATGCAGGAGAAATTAATTGAAAGTCATCGCTTGGTTCTCAGTCTCAAAGCAGATGAGGATTTCTAGTGAGACTTCTCCTCTCCCACCACTGCCCAGGATCTCACTGCTTTATCTAAGCATGTAGATGTCAAGGGGAGAGGTTGCCATAGATTTCCATGGGGCTGGCACTGCAGCATCCCAAACTACCCCATGTTGTTGGGGTGGGTCTGAGAGCTTTCTGTGGCTGCCCCTCCAGCTCAAGCAGGGACCACCTGGAGAACTGAAAAGTCTCATCTAATTCACAAGAAAAAGAAAAAACTGTTCTTCATCCCAGTGGAGCTTCTGGGGTCTGGGTGTCTCAGAAATGGGGGGAAACGGGGACAGCTCCACATCAAATACAGACTACGGGTAAATGCATCCTGTCTATGAAAGCTGCAGTACTTTGGCAAATGCCAAGGTGGAAAAGGTTACTCTGCAATATTACTTTGAATAGCTCTGGGAACAAACCCAGCATTAATTTTCAACACTTATTAAGCAAATGATTTGAATAAACCGAGGGAGGCCTACAGACACATACTGACAGCATTAGTTGGTAGATTTTGGCCTCAGCTCCTGAGATAATTTATGAGAAAACAACTCCCAGCAAACACGATTGCCTTCCAGTTCAATGCATGGGTTCAACTGACCCTGCCGTGGGGACAAGGTAACCTCTCAAGATCCCTTACAGCCCAATTTTAATGTCATTTTACACTGGAAACTGTTTATATGCTGGCATTTACTCTTATTCATCCCTAGAAATAAATATATCTAAAAGAGTAATTGATGGAAAGGAAAAACAGAAACCCAAGAGCAGCTCCCTCTCTCAAGGACAAAGCAAAGGAAAACAACCAGACGTGGAGCTACGACATCCTCGATCCAAATGTTTTCCGAAACATTTCCAAATGTTTTCCAAAGCTTCCAGCTGAAGCTTTCACAGCGAGGCTGTGACTCCACCAAAGCCTCAGGCTACGGTTGCAGCCCGTGCCATTTGAGTGCAGCATCGCGGTGCACGGCTGTGCCTGCTGAGGAGATGCTTGGCAATGAGTTTTCCAATGACACACCTGACAAAACACACCCAAGACCCTTGAGCAGAAAAAACAGCATTTCGAAGAAAAAACAGCCTCTGCTTTCTTAACCGGGCATCTTCCAATGTGACACAGCTCCATGGCTACTTGGGCTTTCAGGAAGAGAGAGGCAGTGAATGCACATGGCCAGATGTCCTCACCTTCATGGCAGGCTTTTGAGTTTATTCCAAGCACCTTACAAAATCATTCCTCTGCTTCTAATCCTTTGGAATTATTGAAAATAATAAAATAAAAATAATTTGAAACAAAATTTTTTTAAAACGCACTTATGGAAAGAGAGAAAAACATACACATTCTACACTTAAGCAAGAAATGATGAAGTTCTGTCCAAACACCAACAAACGTGGACATTTATGGTTATTACACAGACAAAATTGAGATGTTGTGGAAGATGCTGTTCTGAGCAGCTGACCCCAGCCGCAGCAGCGAGAGGGTGAGCAGTGAGGTCTCAGCAGTGCTCAGCAGCAAGAACCAACCGCTCTGGGGACCAGGGGGCTGGCACAGGGCAGGTCCCCAGCCCCAGCCTCCTCACCTTGCTGCTGACACAACGGCTTCTACCCATGCCAATAGCCTGATTGGAAATGGTGGTGCCCGTAAAGCAGAGTCTCAGAGCTCCTTCAAAGTCCACAGCTGATCTCCACCTCTTTCAACTTGCTTCTGGAGCCAATCAAAACCCAAAGCAGGCTCCTTTCTGAAGGAGCCCTGCCATCAACTGTATGTGGGCTTTTGATTAGACCTTTTGTAGAGCTGAAAAAAAAAAAAAAAAAAAAGTAGCCTTGCTCGAGGATGATAAAGTCTAGACACTACAATATATTTTCCAGCTGATCCAGCAAACCTAAAAAGCCGTCCCTTGATCTTGGACTGCCATGATCAAAGCCATTATCCCATTCAGAGCCCTTCTGAAACTTTAGCTTCCAAATGTGTAAGTTATTTTTAAAATCTAAACCAGGCCAAGCCTCTCGTTTGGAGTTTTACGAGGAAAATGGGGTGTGCTCCTTCCAAACCTTCTCCCCTGTCACATCTGGAAGTGGCTGGTGGGCCCATGGCAGGGGGTGAGGGCAGGGAAGTGGCACCGTGCCTGGGGACACCTCAGAGGCACACGGTAGACACGGTCTGCTCGCACAGGAGGACACAGCCCGTACCCCAAGGGTGGCTATAGTGTGGGGGAATATTCCCCATCCTTAACTGAGATGAAGTTTTCCAGAGAGCAAACATCCTCTGCATCCCCACCCTTAGGATTTGTGCCTGACTTTGGCATCCTCCATGACAGCGTTGAGTTGTTCTGGGGCCCAAGAAGAGGAAACAGCCTGAAATACCTTCATTTTCTACAGGAATTAAATACAACTAAATGCTATGAGTTTCCTTTACCAGTTAGCAGGATGCCCAAGCGCACAAAGAACAGCCAGTTCTGCGCCAAGTGAAAACTGGGGAAATACGATATTCCAGGAAAAAATAACCCTCCAGTTTCCTGAAGGCTGAAATCTTCCAGTTTCAGGTGGCTGAAAGGCAAGGAGAAACACACAGCCCTGCAAAAGCATAGGAAAGCCAAAGGGGCATCAGCTTTGTCTTAAGTGGGATGCTCAAAGAGAGGTGACAAAGGACCAGGCAGCCCATCCCAGACCAGCCAGCACCAAACCCTCTGGCGTGCAGTGGGGACCATGGGAGAGGGGACCTGTGGTCAGTCCTGATGGCCAAGAGTCGCAGTGGCCAGGCTGGGAGAAGTCAATCCAAACCAACAAGGAGCTTGGGGATAACTGAAAGGGCTCTTTGAAAGCATGTGGCCACCAAGCTGCACCTCCTGTGTCCCAAGGTGGACTTCTAACAGTGAGATGTTCTTCAAAGAGATGGGGACAGGAGGTGACTCCTGCCACAGAGGGACAAGAGAACAACATGGAACATTCACATGCTCCAAAGCTATTTAAAAGTCAAACATAGCTCCCTAATGAATGCTCCATTTAACTGAGCAGCTTCTAAAGCACCAGGCAAACAAGCCATGTCGTCCCCTTTTCCTCCCAGCATCCACCTCCACAAGGCTGCCTACCTCCCTTCCCCTCCATGCTTTCATCCTCCTCAACTCCCCATAGCTCTGCTCCTCCTCCCCATCTCTCCCCCTGCCCAAACCAAGCAGATCTGTGAAAAGCTGAGCGAAGCAGGCAGGCACACACCAGTAGGATGGGGATTAGAGACCCATCGCCCCCTCTGGCATCCCTTGCTGTGGATGGAGGAGCTGTGCCGGGCAGGAGCAATGGCCACACTGCACATCACACATCCCCAGCGCTTCGGGAGGTGTCGTCTGAACCTCCACCAGCTTTCCAGCTGGGTAAATGTCAAGATAAAAATCAGGTCGACAGCCTTCCTTAAGAATATATCCATCACATCGGACTTTTCTCACCTCCACGCACACTGGAGCAGAAAGAGCGAGAGCCACTGACAATCCGGCGCTGGCTGTGACAGCCACGACGTCAGTCCCAGAGGGTACAGAGGATTTGCCGGCATCTCCCCAAAATGTCACTTGGGTGCTGTGTGAGGTGGACAGGGCATGGGGAACCTGCTTGGCTTCAGCTCTGCCGCAGCACCGAGTCCAACGCATGCTCCAACACAGTGGTGCACCTTTATCTCCCCGAGAAATGCAGTGAGGAGATGGACTTCGACCTTAGCCTCCATGCAAGTGCATTTTGCTGGGTCTACTGAAGCCACCAAAGCCGTGCAGATCCCAATGGCCCCACCTGGCACTCACCTTGGTCCCTTCCCTCTAACGAGCTTCTCCTGGGGAATCACAGAATGGTAGAGCAAAGTCCCACTGTGCATCCATAATCCCCGAGAAGGGCTAACACAGAGTTACTGGCCTCAAAAACTTACGGTCTCCATCACATGGAGAGCAGAGAAGCTGGTGGCGATGGCTGCTTCTGGATTTCAAAGAATCTAAACCCACCAGGGAAGCAGCGTGTACCCCGAAACCTCACCCCCAGAACCTGCACACCTGGTATGATAAATGAGGTGATAAGGGCAGCCAACGAGCCAGCATCCCGGCACCCAACACCTACCAACCCAGCTCAGGAAAAAAGGGAAAACGGGGGAGGAAAAAACCAATTGTCCAGCCTCACACTGCCATCAGCACAGTGGCTGCCCTCAGCTGCTCTCAGTCATAAATACCGAAGGGAAAAATACCATTTAGGTGCCGAGCAGGAACCAGGGGTAGGTTCAGAACCACGAGTCTTGTGCGAGGCTTTGCAGCCACCCCATCCTCTTCTGCAGTGTTTTGCTGTGTCTTTCTCATCTCCCGCATTAGGAAGAGAGGAAATGTGTACATCACCCTCTCCCTTTCTAAACCAAACATGCACATACAGGCTCAAAACCAACCCAATTTCAAATCCTGGCCAGCTTACAGCGGTAGTTTATTTCCAGGCAGAGCTGTGATTTTTACAAGGGATACCACTGGGTTAAGGAGTCAAAGGAGTAACTGTACAAGTGAAAGCAAAAGCCCTTTATTTCTGTAAAGCCACTTTTTTATTTTCCCCTCCCAAAATGACAGGGAGCAACACAGCTCTTGCCAGTTTAGTGGGGTATACATGAAGGCTTGGCTGAAAGCAACCTCATTAAACTGGCTGGGTCATTAAGCGCCAGTCCAAACACGCAGTCCTCTGATCACCGCATGACAGGCTGGGAACCAATTAAACCCATGAAAATCAGGAGAAATCTTTACAACTCTCCCCCAAGCACAATCCACCAACACCATCCCCACCCTCTCTCCGTTCTTTTTTTTTTTATTTACTCACATAAGCAGCATGACAGATAACTTGGAGGAAATCAGATACTTGATGATTAAGCGACACTTAGGCAGCACTGTGGAAGATAAATACGCCCTTTGGAAACCCTGCAATGAAAACAGAAGGTATAAACAGACAGTAACTAATTATTCTGATTAAATCTTGGGAGACCTGAAATACCCGACTGCAGCAGAACAAAGCCGGTGTGCACCGGGGCTGCTCACAAAAATAAGTCACACCCTTTTTTAAAAAGAATTTACCCAAATAAACCTAAGAGCTTCTGCGCTGTTTTTGTTTGCGTGCATGTTTCTTAAGGTCTAGGTTGACAGGAAACCTCCGCCGTACCCCGGAGGGATCCCGTCGCCTTCAGCTAAAATTAGACTTCAAGGAACGCAGACGCAGGCGAAGGCGAGCGTCTCAACCTGCGCTGGCATGGCAAGGCTCCCACCGCGTGCTGGAGGAGCGGCGCATCAGGGTTTTCCCTCCCCTCCCATCGAAATCAAAAAGAGAGGGGTTTTTTGGATTAAAAGAAATCAAGGAAAATAAATAAATAAGGTGTGTGCTGAGGGAGAAGGGAGGGGACAGCAGGTCTACCCTGCTGCAGAGCTCTCAGGGACCTGAGCAGGGGTCAGACCAGGGAGGTGAGGATGCAGCTGAGTCACGGGGACAGGATGGGATGCAATGGGATGCTTGACTCGGCAGTGAGAGGAACTGGCAGAGCCCACCAGTAGGTCATCCACCATCACGGATGCAGAGTAAGGCACTGATTTATCACGGTCCACGATGCCAGCACCAGGAGCCTCCGTTACAGCAGACGGCGTGGAGAGCAAGACAAGGGGATGTGCTCAGTAGACATTCCCCTGCTCTCCTCGCCTTGGAGGAAAACCACTGCTTTCCTCCTCCTCTCTGCCCTCCCCCACCACATTAAATGCCAGTAGATCTCAGGGGAATATTTAATCTCAAACCTCAGTAATCAATCCGTTCACCCTCTTACGTGAGAAAGAGTCACAGCAGTAAGCACCAAATTCCATTTCTACTCATCAATACGATGTTTTAATTACGTACATAAAATTTCCCTTTTCACATAAATCCTGAACAGAGCCAGCCAGCCCCCGGGTGGTGGGTGGGGAAAGACACAGGGTGCCGGGGAAGCACATGGGGACAGGGGTGAGAGGAAAGGGAGGAGCAACCATCCTGGCCATTATTTAAAATGACAGCTTTATATGTCTGCTCCAGTTTGCTCTTGGCACGATGATGCTTTGACCTTGTGCATTCGCTGTCCCAGAGGATGGGCAGCAGCGTGATGAACAGCAAGCCCACATTCAGCCCAATCACCAAGAGATGCATCAGTTTTATCCCAATGTGCCAGCAAACATGCAGGAAAACGGGGACAGAAAACGCACGATGGATACACGTGGGAAGGTTTGGGTCAGGCTGCGATACAATAACAGCAACTGGACCTTGCCACCGGTGCTGCGAGACTTATTCCAAAAACTGTTCCCATCAGAGGGAGACTTTCTAGCTGGGTTTGAGCAAGTTTGGGTAGTTCCCTGTAAACACTTGTTTGGTTTTTTTGTTTTTTTTTTCCAAGTGTAAACACAGCTGGACTGGCAGGACCATCACACAGCTGCCAGCGCAACAGGTAGGCAGCTGCATGCAACATCCCTCCTTTGCCCAACCAGACCAGTCCTGAGTGGCACAGCTCACAGCCAGCCATGTTAATTTTTTTTTTTTTTTTTTTTTAATATAAAGACATGCACAGACGTTTCTGACCTATAGGAACAAAAGAGGGGACACCCTGCTGAAACCCTGTGTGCAGCTCAGCTGCTCTCTGCAGCGACGAAGGAAATGAGAAGCAGAGACCAGGCACACACCCGCTTGCCGTGGCGTGGTTTGGCTCTGGAAACGTTTCTGGGTTTCCCAATGCAAGTTCTGACCTCCAAGAGCTGCAAAATGGTCTTAGGGCCACTCTGAAGGAGAAACAGAGGGGCTCCCAGGGGCTCAGCTGGGCAGGTGGGGTGGGATGCAGAGCTGGGCTCCAGGCACCCATGGGAACTGGGTTGACCCCAGTCCATACCCCATCAGCTCAGAGATTCCCAAAAATACCCACCATGACCCAAGAACAAGTCAGAAGCCACCTCCTGCACCCAACAACAGCCTTGCACCCCTCACAAAACACCCCAAACCCACGGCATGCAGCAGAAAGCAAAGCCACCTCCCAGGGGATGAACCCACCCGTGACCACCCCTCCAGCCCCAGCGGAGCACGGCCCTTGGACAAAGCAGGGGAAACAAGCTTGGGGTTATCTTTGACTTCTCTGTCTGTAGCAGAGCTGGGTTTTGAACCCTCTTTATTTGGGCAGATCCCACAGTAGGCTTCTTCATCGCTTTCAAAAGTTGCACACCCCTTGGCTGGCAAAAGTTTTTGGAAAGGGAGGTGGCACAGTGCAACAGGAATTTTTCAATTCCTCTCCACAGGAAGCATCATGCAGAGATCTCCAAGGGAAATCTACCTGTAAGCGAGATTTCTGTGCCATGGTTTCCTCCCAAAGGCCAATGCTCCCTCCTCTCCTTCAATTTTTGGCTTCAGTTCCCCAAGCACTGTAACATCAGGAATTGCTTGGCACACGGGGCAAATTCCTCAAGCTCCACACCATACCTAGAGAAACTATTGCACTTACACCCTCCCTAACCTCTTCAGCCCATGTTGGGAGATGCACAATTAAGAGACCGGGCACCATCCGCTGCCCGCAGTGCGTTCCTGGAGGATCCAGCTGTATCCCCATCCTCTCCCAAAGGGCAGGACTTCGCAGTGCAATTCAGGACAGAGATACTCGGTGCAGTATCTAGAGCAAATTAAGCCTCCCAGGCACAGCAGCGAGCATGGATTTATTGATTCATGGAAAATGTCCTTATAAATTACTCCATTCAGATCAACGGGACAAGACAAAACGAGGGCTATCCTTGGCAGTAAGAGGCTGCAGCAGCATCATCCAGTCCCACACTCCAGCAGAAACCACTCTTCTGGAGCAGACACTTTTAATGGGGCTGGAGGAGGATGACGTAGAGGAGGCCAGAACGGATCTGTGCCACATCTCACCCAGTTCCCACCTTCCTGCCCCACGTCAGACAGACCTGATGGATGGTTTTTGCAAGCAAGTAAGTAGAAATGCTGCTTGACATCTGCTTCACATCCACAGAAGCTCCATCCACACCTGCTTGTTGGCTCTTGTAGGACTGCAGCCAGTGTCTGCTCTTCTCCTGGAGCATGGCACTCCCAAGCATCACAGACTGTTAATCTTATCCACTTCTCTCAACATTGAGGGCTGAATGCACTTTTGTCAAGCTCAAGCTCCCTCCTGGAGCTGCCAGTGCTTTGGACCCAGGACACTGAGATGAGGCTGAGGACATTTTCTGAAAGCGCTTGTTCCAGTGCTTAAAGGAGGTATAAGGGTTTCAAACTGAAAGAGGACAGATTCAGACTAGATATAAGGAAGAAATTTTGTACGATGAGGGTGGTGAAACACTGGCCCAGGTTGCCCAGTGAGGTGGTAGATGCCCTGTCCCTGGGAACATCCAAGGCCAGGCTGGATGGGGCTGTGAGCGACAAGATCTAGTGGATTGGACTGAATGACCTTTAAAGGTCCCTGCCAACCCAAACCATTCATTGATTCTATGAAAAATAAATAAATATATGGCTGCACCTCTGCCTTATTCTGGCTAGCACTCATCCAGCCTTGGCTTCCAGACGTGGGCTGTTTGCTAGACCCAAGAGCCACCAGATGCCCACCATCACCCCTGACCAAGTGATATACACTGACATTTTTTAGCTTCTTGATGAAAAGGCGAGAGGAGCGCTCATGTTCCCCCAGCACGGAGCATTTCCCCATCTCTTATGCACGTGCAGCTCTTCCCCACACCCTCATCTGTCCAACCAGTTCCATCAAACACCGAGGGCAGGGCCAGGCGCTGCCCTTCCACTGCGGGCTTGGCAGCAGCCCTGCTCCCAAACTGCCTTTGGCAGGAACGAGCGCAGCTGATCACAGCTCAAACCGCTTTCCACGGCTCCAAAGCACCTCCCGGGATCACTTTCCAGCATCCCTGCCTTCAGATCCTCTCCTAATTTTTAAAATCGGTGCCAATTTGAGACCTAATCTAAAAAAAAAAACACCAGCGAAGATGCTGAGTCACGTCGGCTGCCTCCAGCATGGTACCTGCAGCAGTCGTCTAGGAACGCCTCCGCCTCATACAAACTCCCCCGCTGGTAACATTAAAACTGCAATTATCTCTGCAGATTAATAAAAGGTACCACAGCTCTGGCAGCAATCGGAGGCAGGAAGTCCCAGCAGCGATGAGTTCGAGTTACCAGGACGCACAGGCACACACACAGCTGTGTTTGCGGTCCCCATCGCTCCCAGTCACCCACGCCCCGCCACGCTGCCTCGCCCGTTCCCCAAAACACACCCAATCCCCCCGGCACCGATTAGTATTTTGATAAAGCAAACGTGTCTCGTCGCATCTATTCACTTAACTCGCCATCAAGGGGTTGCCATCCCCACCACGCGTGTGGGCTTTGAGGAATAAAACGCTAATGGGTTTCACATCCCTTGTGTGACACCGTGCCTCCTCCCAGCCCCAGGGCACAGCTCCCGGCTCCCCAGTATCTTTCTGGTTCCAGCATCTTTCTGGTTGCAGCATCTTTCTGCCTTAGGGACCAGGAACCATCACCCTGGATGGACCATCTGCCCCAACGCTGCTATTTGGGGGTGGTGGGGAAAAAACAGCTCCTTTATACAGTGAGAATGGGGAAAAAAATAAAAATTAATGGCTTTGTATCACTGCAGCATTTGCAAATGTGTCCTTGAAGATGGGCTGCGCACAGCAGCAGGGAGCATCCAACACAGCGCGCTTTCAGAGATCCCAAACAGGGTGATGGAAACGGAGGGCACCAGCCACCACTCACAGCTCTCAGAGGCACAGAAAATAACACCGTGGAGCCCAGAGCTCGAAGTTGGAAAGGCTGCAAGCCCTGGCAGCCCTTCCCAGCCTGGGAGAGAGGGAGAGCAAACTGGCACGTGTGCTTTGCGCAGGTCCTTGTGCTCCTGGCTGCTGGGTCCAAGCGCTTTCTGCTTGTGGCATCTCAGAAATCACTCCCATCAGGAATGTCTTTGAGACCAGGCACAGCAGTGTTTGGGGGCTATGGCTCTTCACTGCAGTCCTAAAATTAGGTTTGTGCTCTTGCCATGGCGTGGCTGGTACCCAGACGAGGCAGGTGAGCATCCCTGAGCACCGCACGCTTCCCTGCAGCTGCTGCCTGTGCGCACCCAAAGCAAACCAGAACAGGCACAGATATACCTTGAAAGTCAGTGCAATTCATTTAAAACAGCCAAAAGGAAAGGCACAGCGCAGGGCCGGAGCCACTGCCAGCAAACTCTGTGAGGACGAAGGGGCAGAGGGCTGAGGACATGCCACCACCCCTCACGGTTTTCACCCTTTCCGACTGTCCGAGTGTTGCTCTGCTCCTGAGACACTGGGAAAACACAAACCGCCCTGCCCTTGGAAAGTGGATCTCTGCTTTTCTCAACTAATAAACTCTGGCATCACCACAGGAGCCAAGGAGTTGATATTTCAAGGGTAAAGCTGATTCTTCCTGCCTTTTATCTAAGATTCGCCTCCCCTCTCCTTCTGTAAGCCAAATCAGGGATAAAGCAGGTCAGTGGCTCATTCTTTTAGGTACCATGATTTTTTATATATATATACACACACACACACACACACACACATATATATATTAATTAAAGGGAACTTATGCACTTCAACACTTCAATCAGCTTAATTATCTTTCTCCAGGAGTTTGTTGGTTTTTTTTTTTTTTTTTTTTTTTTTTTAACAGAAGCAATCAGTCATCCCATGGAGGGCAAACACTCATTTCCCCAGGAAGCCCCCACCTCCAGCCGCAGCTGCAGCCATCCGGGTTCCTTGCGGCACACCGAGGCGGAGGAGCACTCACAGCACAGCACACTGTGCATTAGAGGGTTAAACCCAGCTGCTGAGGGATAAGCTGGTCAAGCACTGCAGATAAGCAAATGGCAAATAGCGGTTTGCCAGCCTACAGCAAATACTGGCACAAGTCACTTGTCACTGGGTGTTTAACTCAGAAGTTGCGGTTACTGGAGACCCTGAAGCCACGTTTCATTAAAGTTCTCCTGATGAACTGCTTTCTTGGCTTTTTTGAAGGCCACAATAGACAAGGCTGAAAAGACAAGGCAACTCTTGGCTTTGAAGCTGGCACCCCAGAGGAGATGCTGCAGCACTTTTGACCCGTTGTTGTGACTTTTTGGTCTTTCGAGGACTCTCATGGGGCCAAACACAAAAGAATCTGAGATGCTGTCCCACAAGACAAACCTTGGGAGATAAAGCAACCAGAGACCCCCCCCAGCACTTCTGGCAGAGCACTCTCACAGACAGACTGGGGTGCAAACAGGCAGCCCCCAGCACGCACACAGCCACAACTTGCTGATCTTAAATCCCAGACACAGAAATTCCCAGGTGGCACCTTTGAACTAATACGTTAAATTTCCCCCTGGCATTTAATTTCCCTCTTACTTTCCAAGACTAAAACTTCTTCCAATTGCTGCTCAAGCTGACCAACTTTTTATTCTTTTTCATGCAGAAATACTAAACTGCTGCCTCTAGGAATCCTGCAAAGATGGAGAGGACCCTTTTTTCCATCCTGAAGCCATGCCCAGGTAGCTGCAGCACGGCCACTAAACTTTAAAACCTGTCAGAGAATGGAAAGCTTACGGCTATGCTGGAAGACCTAGTGCTTCCAAAATCTGCATTGCCCAGAACCCCAGAGCTAGAGATCTCTATGCAGCTGCCTATAAGCATCTCACACCTCGGTCGTGGTCCAGGTTAGCAGGAGAGAGCAACGCGGGTCTTGCCCGTGGGATGCCCATCCCGCTCTCCTCCCGGCTCCGTTTGGAGGCAGCCAGCTGCATCCCACGTTAGCGCGTTTTGCATAATCAAAATGGGAGTTAGCCTCCGTAACCACAACTCAAGGGGTATATTTAACTCAACTAGAAGACAAAGGAGATCGGGTCCACCGCAGATTAAATTAGCTGAGCCTGCTTATGCCAGGAGCGCCCGTCTGCCATCGACCACACCTCTCATGGATTTACTCCTCCTAGCTCCATGATTAGTGGTCCCCTGTGGAGGAATGGACCTGCTCCATCAAAGCTCTGAAAAGTAAAATAAACAGCAAAGAGACGGCAGAGTGGGTCCAACAGGTTCCCAAAGCCTTGGGCAGGACACAGTCTCACAAGGGTTTGTATCAGCTGTCTAGACCCTGGAGCCACAGCGCGGGATGAGGTGCAGCAACCTGCACAGTGCTGCACCTCCTTCAGCCCAAAGGGAGGAAGAGGAGGATGGAGGATAATGGTGGGGGACCCCCTCAAACCACCCCAGAGCCCAGCTCCAGTGTGTCCCCTGCACAGTATGGGAGGAGGGTGAGGACATCTCCCTTGTGGTCTTCAGATCTGCCTCCTGGGAAAACACTCATTTTTCCTGCCTAATTTCCACCGATAACATTTCATCTCCCATCGCCTTCACTGTGATCTCACACAACTCAAAGACACAGCCAAAGACGCGGTTATTTTTACATTTTCCTCCCAGGAGATGGTATCTCCACGGGGCACGGCTGCCATGCCACATCAGATCACCGCACCGCGCCGGCTCAGCCCCACAACAGCAGAATGAAGTCTAGGAGAGACCCTGCCACCAGGTATTCTTCTGTCTCACTGGCATTAAAACTCTCCAGATTTTCACCCCAAAAAGCAAAACAGCCCCAGCCCTAAAGGTAGCAAGGCGCCATCCCACCCTGGCTCTCCATAGCCCCCCACCTAAGCACCATCTTCCAGTCATCCCAGTTTGGGATTTTTTTCTGAGGCTTTTGCATTTGCCATGGCACCCTGGTGAGGCACTTGCCTCATTGGGATCCAGGTCTTTGGGGATTCAGGACTTCCAAGCTGACCCAAATTTCTGCCCCGCCACTCCAGGGAGGAATAGGGTTTGGCGGTGCCAAGACGTCGAGGTCCACAAGATAACCATCCTCCTCACAGTGGCACACGGACTTCAGCATGACATGGGATGTCTTTAGACCCACATCTCTTATGGGGACTTTTATACTGTGAGATTTAAAAAAGCAGCACTTCCACAAGCAATTCAAGGGCTTTTGGATTTTAAAGATTGGGGCAATAGAGGGCAAAGCGTGAGGCATGCAGGAGAGGCTGATCTATATGGTTTGTACACCCATGGGAGACCACTAAGGGGTGCAGGAGGATGGTCCCGATTAGGAGACACTGCTTGTCTATAATTACTTTACAAATAAAGGGGACCATAAAGAATGTTTCCCCCCCCCCCCAAAAAAAAAAAAAAATTAAAAAAATCCCAGCACCCTTCCCCCATCTGCATCTCCCAAAGCAGAGCACAAACCCAGCTGCTCTGCACTCTTATCTTGACGCAGAAGCAGTCTGGGACAGAGATATAAAGGTTCCCCAAAGGCACGGTTTATTAAAGGCATCTTTAGTTAGTCGGTTCTCTTCAAAAACACCACACTGAAGTGCTGTTCCCAGACTGGTTTTCATCACAGTGGCAGCAAACACCACCCAGGCAATGCCC
>NW_010146487.1:60593-70041 GCF_000699245.1 Pterocles gutturalis
CAGGGTTTTCCCAGGCTAAAAAGCAACCCAAGATCAGGGGATACACCCAGGCCAGGGCATTTTGGGGGATCCACAGCTGAGAATCACCAGGAGCTCCTGAAAACGCCCTGGTCTCACCCCAGGGATGTTACAGGGATGGGGACCGGCACATTAATGGAGTCCATGAGATGTTCCCTATGCATCCAGCGTCTCTGCCTCCGACCCCACGCCAGGCACACTACCAGAGCTTTGCACACTAGCAGCCAAATATATCTAATCCCAGATTTCAAGAACCGGAGCTGGAAAACCACCGCACAAAGAAGCAGCGGCTCGCACGCATCCCAGGGAACCTCCCCGCAACCAACGCCTCTCCATTTATCCAACACGCAATCTTTAAGCGTTCAGCTATTTTCATCCCACCCCGCTCCTAAAGGATGCAAAAGGCAGTTGGGTGAGGCGTTCGACAAAAATCTCATTTAGAGATCAAGACAAGCTTAATTGGTTTCTAGCCAGACCCGCACAAAGATGGGTTACTCCACAAATACAGTTGCTAATCTGCTCATTATACTCCCTAAGCTCCCACCGACAAAGAAAAAAGAAAATAAAGAAAAGATGCACAAAGGAATGCAGTATTTTGAGCATGTTACTTCCAGCAAGCAACACATCAGAAGCGATGGATGCTGCAAGAAGAAGGGCTTGGCTTTTCTTTGAAGGAACAGGATAACAAAGTGATAAACAAAATAACAGCAAAAAGACCTAACGCAGATCAAATCTGCATTTTCCACAGGCAATCCCCATCCGTTTCAGGTTCTTGAAGAGCATTTCCAGCAGCTATTGTTTTTGCAGGCAGGCAGAAGCAGGGGAAACACTCATGCAGCTGAGGAGACGTCACGTCACAAGTGACAGAGTAGAAAGGATACAGAACCTCGTGATTAAAAAGCACAGGACTGAAACCCTGGAGAGCTGAATTCACTTCCTAACTTAGCTGTAAAAAAAAAAAAAAAAAAAAAAAAAGGCAAGTTTCCTGTGTGATCACATCCTAGATGATTTATTCAAAAACCTGGTGTTGAAAAGCGAGGGAGGGGGAGGAAGCAGGAGGAGGAAGGGGAAGACTGGGTCCTGTGGGCTTTTACTAACGCTTGGGATTAGACCAGCACTGGCAAGAGGTTACCATCCATCCACGCCGGGCACTGCACGATCCGGAGCCTGTCCCATGGAGCCGGGACCGTGGGCAGTCAAACCCAGGTGCTGTGAACAAACCAGCCCTATCCCCACAGTCGAGCTGGCTCCTCGCTGCAGTGTGGGCATGGGCTGGGGGGAAAGCACTGAGCATCCCACCAGTGCAGGTGGGAGACCACCCCACTCCTCTGCCCAGATGCGTGGCACGGGCTCACCAATGCCACGTCTCCCACCACAGCATCCCGCAAGCTTTCGTAACGCAGAACTCCGAACGGAAACAAAACCACGTGCAAAATGGAAGGTTAGCGATAATGGCAACCTCTTGGAGCTAGGTAAGAATTTAGAACAAGAATACAAAGCTGTCCTCCAAACGCAGATTATTTATTATTATTATTATTAAACAGCAATGCAATTCCAGGGCTGCAGAGTCACAGGTAGAGAGGCAATGGAGGGGCCGTTTGGTCACAACCTTCTCCCCTTGTGCAACAGCCTGGGACTCCCAGCTCCAGCGTGGGCAGCATTGGAGGTCTGTTTATTTTCCCAAATCCAAAGCAGTTCTGCTCGGCGGGAAGCGCTGCACCCAAGGGCGAGTGGAGCTGCGGATCCTCCATCAGGACAGAGCTGAAAAGCAAGGCTTTTGGATCTTCACAGGAACATCCCTCAACCTCCAGAGCATCTTTGCAAGAGCCTTTTGCAGCAAGTGGGTGTGTTCCAGGGCAGAGAGCCACAGAGGCGTTTTCCAAGACCTTCCTCAACCACGATGGGTGGTCACAAATCCAAGGCTTGGTGCAAGTGAAGGACAGCCTGATCCCTGGCCTTGGACAAGGGCTGCCAGGCACAGAGATACAGGGCTGGTGCTGTCCCAAAAAGCTGCCATGGGAACCCCAGAGTGAACAGATTCAAAGTTTTACTTTTAGCAGCGAGAGAAGCTGTAATTAGCAGCACCGGGTACAGCCCAGAGGCTGGGTATGGACATCCCCACAATGTTCACTGACAAGGCGACTGTTGGATGTGTTTTGTTTGGCTTTTTCCCCTCCTGGAAAAATGAGCACCCATTTTTCATGGGTCTTTCTCCCCTCTCCCCATGTTGCCCAAAGAGTCAATTTCCCAGAGCCAGTATGTGTATCTCAGGACACACCGTACCAGCTCATTGCCGTAGCTGGAGCACAGCTCTTGGCATCCCCACTGATGGGTCCCTCCTTAATTGTTCCAACGCCCTACAGCATACCGGGGACATCAGACCCCAAAAACAGTCTCACCCCTGACTCCCACCAAAATGAAAGACATAGTCCAAAACACGAGGCAAAGGGAAGAAAACGGGGACATGAGGCAACCAAGCTACAGCTGTCGGACACATCATCACCACCGTCTCACACGTCTCTCACCCAGTTCAGCCTCGTTCCCAGTGCCAAGCCAACAGAGCTTCCTCTGACGCAACTATGAACAACCCTTTGTAAATCCATCCGCTGAGTATTCTGAGGTTAAAGTCCCTCTTTACTCTCTTGTTCTCATGCTGAAAGCTATCACACTAAAGGATGGCTGGAAAAGCCAGGAGACACCGTGTTTTATGGATGTAAGGGAGGTCCTGGCCTGCCAACTAAGGGAACGGCAGTTTCATGACTGTGTAACCCAAATCACAGCCCATGACCACTTCTGCATCATTTAAGAAATAGCAAATGTTGTTAAACCCAGTGAATGGAAGAGCAGCACTTAATACCAAAGTGAATGCGAGAAAACGATGAGCATGAAGACTCATTTCCAGCTCCATACCCAAAAGCAAACTGACTGTAGGGATTACACTATTTAGCACGCTCCAGAAATTTTCCTGGACATCTTTTTGCTCTGTGTGACGGGTAGAGATATCTCGTGACTCCAGAGCCACCAGCTATTTCACATGCAACTTGCCAGACAGCACTCTCCACAGAAGATAAAAGGAGCTGGAGTTTATAAATGGATCTGAGTTGTCCCCAGAAACCCTCCAGCCTCTCTTTGCAGGATGCCTCTGAGCTGCCAGGGTGAGGAGGCAGTACATGGGCTGAGGTCTCAAAACCAACCTCCCGTACCCAGAGAGGTTTGGTAAGCAAATGGCTTACGTAAAATATCTCTCAGGATACTCATCTGAAGCGCCAGCTCTTGTAAACAAGGTTGCTCCAGAAGCACAGGGGATTAGCACAGTTCAAACAGTCCTTGGCGTGACTTACCGGAGCGCCCAGGAACAGATTTGCAAATTCAGCTTTTCTCCTGCAACGCTCGCCTGGCACTGCCAAGCAACACCCCGGCCCCCGACAGCCTTCACCCTGCCAACTCCTGCACGTGGAGGCTGAGCAACAGTGGTGGGAGAAGCCCCCGTGCTCGACCACAGGACCTGACGGCAGAAGAAAACCCAAGGCGGCATCACCACGGGGCTGCTCTTCTCCCTCGCAGCTGGAGGAGCTCCAGCACCAACCAGGGTGTCCGTGAGCAAGCTGGGCGAGCGTCCCTCAGCAGAGGAATGGCAGCCCAAAGTTATGCATGGGATATGCAAGGAGAACAGTGCCAAGCAAAACAGGGCAGCTGAAAATCACCATGCATCCCAAAGGCTGAACCTGAAATTAAGGCAGAGAGCAGCCTCTCTTCCCTGTACTGGACACGCAGCCGCAGCCAAGACACTCCTAGCACCTTGGGGGCAGAGGGGAGAAAATCTCAGGAAATGAAATGTCCTTTGCGTGCCATTTCTGTGCAAGCCAGGTATGGTGAGGGTATCTCCTTCCCAGTCCCATCCTCAGCTCTGGCTCAGGCAAGAAGGTACTGTGAGCAGCAGTGTGAGCATCCAGGAGCGGCAGCATGAAGGAATGGGAGCACAAAGGGTGCCTGGCAGCCACGGGGGAGAAAGCTTTACACAAACAGATTTACAGTCGCTTACATTCACACAGGCATCCTTGAAGGAAACAGCTGCACAGACCTCAGCTACTGCAAACTCTCCAGAGCGGCACGCAAGAGTTCACAGCTCCTCTAAGTACTGTTCTCTTAGAAGATGCTGCAGCCAAGCAAGGAACAGGCACCCAGGAAAAAAAATAAAAATAAAAATAAAAAAAAAAATCTCATGACTAGCTGAAAGTCAGATGGATGTGTGGCTCCAGAGAGCAGCCTTGAAAAGGTCTGCACAAAAGAAACACTCAGGAGCAGCAGTGGGGCAGACCCACCACAGCCTAAGCTAAATGTCACGCTGCACATCTGAGCCAGAAAACATCCTGGCTGCATTGCCTCCACGGCTGTGCCATAGCAAGCAATTCATCTTGCTTGTTTGGGATGAGAGAAATGGTCTCCAGACTGCTCCTCCATCCTTCTCCTTCCTGCTGGAGGTGGGAGCAGGATGGGCTGCTAGCAGAGGTTGTCCGAAACAGGCAGGGAGCTGCTAGGACATCACCTGAGCAGCACAAAATGCTGTGGGTCCTTCCACCACCCCGACCTCTGCAGGTCCCACCCCAGAATGACACACCTCTGCATCCTCCACTCCCACACCCCAGTTTTTTTTGATTTTTCGGACAATTACAGCCCAAGTGGTACAAAGCTGCCTCCTGGATGCAGAGCATGGCCCCAGCTCCCCTGCCCTGCAGCCTCAGGGTGGTTTTGTTCCTGTCCAAAAACAGGCGTGCATTTTCCTGCTTGTTGATAATCTATCCTCAAATGCTCAACCCTAAAATCTCTGAGGATGCCCCACTGGCTACAAGGACCTCCATCGCGAAGGCAAGCCGATCCTCACTCCTGCAAAGCACTGCAGCAACCAACGCCCCGTAGAGCCTTCCCTAAAAACCTGCCAAGCTCCGTAGCTAAGTTTTGCATATTGGTACAGAGCCCAGCTGCTGGTGTTTCACACAACCCCCCCAAGTCAGCCTCTGAATGACACAATTTTGAATCGCCTTCCTCCTGCCAGAGTGCCCCGGGGTAGGATCCGCCAGCAGCCCAGCCCTTCACCACCGGGACACGGCATGAAAGCCCCACGTGAAAGCCGAGCAGCAGGGAGCAAGGACCACCTGGAGATCCCGCTGCATCTTCCTCTGCTCTCCTGAGGATGGGCACAGGTCAGATGAACTAACTGGGTCCTTCCCCACTCTTTTTCTCAATGGTGTCTGGCTGCTGCTGGGCTGCTCGGAGCTTCGGCAGGGTTGCAAGAAGGGATGAGGAGCCGCCATGCAAAACTCCTGGCAACAGCCCAAATCCAGAGGCTGGGAATTGGGTCACCGGGTTCAGCTGCTGAAAACAGTCCCTTCAGGAGGGCTGGAAAAGCAGCAACAGTCGCCTTCACCGCTGAAGCCAGAGCCGGTCACTTCTGCTGCTCCTCCACCACACCCTCCACACGTAATTTCATTTATCCTCTTGTAAAAGCACGGGCACGCCGACGGAGCAGCCAGGAGAGGGACAGCCCTGACGTCCCGGCGGTGAAGCTGCGTGCACAGGGAAGACATGATTCAGGTAAGCAGCACGTAGCCCAATGCACATCGCTATGCAATGCTCACCGGGAGGAATGCAGAAGGCGAAACATGAAGCCACTTGTCTGGCAAGGCGAGTAACCCTTCAATCATCTGCCGGGCCCTGCAAGCGCCGGGGAGCTTGGTGCACTGCGTTGAGAAAGACGAGGATGCCTCCGACCACCTCTTACTAACCGCATTGCTGCTGTATTTCCTCAGAGCAGAGTCCAGAAGAGTTCAGCGAGAGAGCTCCAAAATGACATAAAAGAAAAATCCCAACAACAGAGAAGGAACAGGCACGTCCTCCAGGGAGAGACGAGGCGTGAAGAGCAACCTTGCTCCGGTGGTTTGGCACATTAGCACCAGTAAGCATCACCGTGCTGACCAGCTGGCGCGTCCCATGATGGGTGAGAACATGCCCGTTCACCAGCGCTGCCCCTCCAGTGGGTCAAGGCAATGTTCTGAACACAAAGACTCTCAAGGCAACCATAAGGAGTAACACATTGAGTAATTTATTGAGTCACGATAATCCTGATTCACCAATGAGCATCACTAGATCGGACCACTCCATCCCTCTGACTGATTCAGGAAGGGGCCAGGAGCAACCTCCTCACCCAGGTGCTCCGAGCAGCACAAACCTCTTCCATATAGTGAATTCAAAACAAATTCACAAGTTCCCCCAAAGAGCTGAGGTGAATGCAGGAGGAAGCACGAATGATGGAGCGATCAGAGATCCACGCGGAGGGTGCAGAGGTTGCTCCAGACCTGGGCGCAGCATGGGACGGACACCCTTGGGAATGACCCCACCCAACCTCACCACGAGGAAAACACAAGCCAGATGTTCAGACAGCTTCATGCATTAATTTGGTTAATTTACTGTAATTCAGGTGGCTGGTGCTCACGCCACACCAATCATGAAACAAAGCACTGTCAGCTCGGATCAACTGACCACATCTTCATGGTGTGCCAGGCCGCTTCTCTCATCTCCACGTCCTTTGGTTTTCTTCTCCGCGGCCACAAAGATTTGAAAGCTTTATGACTCACTGAGCTGAGATTTTCCACGCTACCCCAGAACTCCTGGTTCTTCAGGGTATTCCCAAATGTTACGACACGCCACGAGGACAGGAGATGCCAAGTGCAAATGATTTCCTGAGAGGGCAGGAAGGTAGGAAGGCATCAGCGGAGCTTTCCTCCCAGTCCAGCTCAGGTTCAAGAAGTAGTTGGGGGAAAGAAGAATCAAAGGTAAACAACCAGTGCCTTGCAATGGGCTGAGGACCCTCTTTTTGCATGAAACAGAAAGTTGGAAATATGTCATTAAGGGTGAGGGAACTAATGAAATACACAGAAAAGCTCCTGCTGGCGTATTTAACTGCTTTCCAACCCTTTATTAGTCGAGTTGTTCTCTCATCCTCTAGTATGGTAACCACTAAGAGTAAGTAAATCTATATGGCCTACAATCTACATTAACCAACACAGAAGTCAGGATCAGACATTCAGTATTTCTTCCCCAATTTACAGCCCTTTGTTCAGATTACCTCTTTTTTCAGCACAGCACTGACATCTGCAAAGGTGCAGGACTGAAAAGCATGTGTATTATCTTAAAAGAGGGGAGGGAAAAAAAAAAATCAATATGGACACGATTTGAATTCTACAGCATTCGGCTGCCACGACTTGCAAATAAACAGCTGTCCCAGCAGGTCCATGCAAGCTTAACAGCAGAGCAGTAAAATGCAAGATTTTTCTTCCCCTTTTAAAAGAGTTTTACTTATATAAAAGAGCATGTTTAAAAAAAAAAATAAATCACAGGCTGAAGAACCATGGGTAGGTCACACTCAATTCCAGCAGAACAAGCGCATCCTGCTTCGCATGGCCTCACCAGTCACTCTACAGCAGCCGCAGCTTTCCGAAGTTAAGATATTTAATTACCAGCATCAAGTCAGAAACCCAAGCGTCCAACAAAATCCTAATTTGTGAGCGAAGCCTGCAGAAATCTCGTTGAGCAGGCTTTGGCAATCTCCAAAGCTGACAGCTGGATGCCCTGGCTTATCGACTGCTAGAGCACGCACAAAAAAAACCACGCTCTGAATACTTGCAGTGCCGAGCAAGCTTTCAAGGCAGCTCAGCCGGCCTCTTAAAAAGGCTCATATAAATAGGCAAGCTTCATTTATTAATACTTCTGAGATAAAAGCGGCTGTGTAGGAGCGGCTCAGCGCGTATCTGCGCAGCAGGAGGACGGGCAGAAGGAGACCACCCGCCCCGGGTGGTTCATCTATCAGCATCCCCAGCCAGTTTTGAACCAGTTCAGGTTACAAACGGCAGCAGGTAATGCTGCTACCTGTGCACGTGGTGGGCTGCCATAAGCACATCAGCCAAAGACCTTCAGGCATCGAGCCAGCGCCGACGGTCGACGCACACAAACTGCAAAGCAGGAATATGGAGCGGGAGGGGATGTGCTCATGGCCGGCTGGTAAACAGTATTGGCCAGGAGCCCAGCTGCCCAACAGCTCCATGCCTCCCCTGTGCTGGGATCCTCAGCCGTGGCAATGACAGTGTGGGAGAAGAGCGGGAAGAAACCAAAACAAAGCACAGAAGCAAAAGGGAGATAAACATGACCCAGTTAGACCAGCTGTCCCCAGCCCCTGCCCATCCTCGGCGGGAGGGCGAGGGCTCGGGGGGACCAGAGGAGCCGGCTCGCCACAGCCATCCTTTTCCTGCTCCCTCCCGCGACCCTGCTGCGAACAAAGGGTCAGGTAAGGAGCCGGCTCAGGTCAAGACCGGTTTGACTCCGTTTCAAGCCCAGGGGAGTGGATTCGGCATTTGTTTTACACCTCACCCATCCTGTTTGCCTCCCTGGGGCAGAGGCCGGGATGTGGAGCCAGCGTGTACACCTGGCTGGCTGGACCCAAAAACCCCAGGGCCACGACAGGGACACCAGCGGCACTGCCACACGCCAGCCGAGAGCTGGCCGGAGCCAGGAAGCGTCAATGCTTCCTGCTGTCCCTGTGTCACCGTCGGGCAGTCGGAGATCACGGACTTTGGCTTTTGCTTCCTGCTCCCGACAGGAGGGGCAGGTCCCGGCATACGGCCACGGGAAGAGCAAGGCGAGTCACTCATTAATCGAGGAACAGCAAGGTGGATGCTGGACCCATGGGGCTTGGGGGGGCAATGCACATTGAAATGAACCCCAGCACCCACAGAAAAAGGGCAGGACGCTGCAGGACCCACTGACTCCTGGTGGGACCAAAAGAGGGGCAGGCAGGGAACGCTGATGGCTTTCACATATGTTATTATCAGCAACGTGGGATAACGAGGTTGCATCGTGGTTCACCACAGTGGCCTTAATACACACCACCACTCGATTTTGTATGCAGTATCATAATCAACCTCTAGAGAGGGGAAAAAAAAAAAAAAAAAAGCAAAAGCCTTGTTCTGCCATCCCTCTCAGTGCAGCCGGGAGAAGCCGGCTGGTTGCACAATGCTGGGTGTCTGCAGTGCTCAGGCCTGGCCAAAAGCACCGTGGCAGCCTGTGCCCATGGGCTCCCCTCGCCCCAGCACCTGGCAAAGGGGGCTCGGCCGCGCCCCGTGATCTCCCACCCACCTCTGATTTCCACGGGGAGCTTCTTGCCCCCGGTTTGGTTGCACAGAGCCTCCTCAGTTCAAGTAGATTTTGTCAGGAGGAGAATTATCATCCGTTTTTGCCTTAAATTAACCTTGATCACTTAAAGATGCAGAAAGTCTGTTTCACACGGGCACCGACACACGAGGCGGCATGGCTGTCTGCAAGCAGTGGGGACCCCAGGGATGAACCCCACTATTAATATTGATGACTTTGTGCCAAGCGA
>NW_010146488.1:0-443 GCF_000699245.1 Pterocles gutturalis
CTTTACATTTGCTCTCAGCCTTGTCCCCCTTTGTCCTGAAAATCCCATCCTCCTGCCATAATTAAGCAGTTCTTGTGCTACCTCCCCCCAAGTGTTACCTGGGGGTCCTCCCCTTCTCCTAGGACTGGGGGCCCTTAACCGATCTTGGAGCTGTACTGCATACAGTTTTAGAGCATCAGGCAGTCCCCTTATGAGTGGCTGTAATCTCTTGGGGTCTGCCACATACTGCATGGGGGAGGGGTGTGGCGGGACTAAAGAGCAACGGGTACTGCACCATGCAGATTTCTGTACACTTTCTAGTATGTGACCCATAGTAGGTGTTTTAATGACAAAAGGGTCTCCCCGTTCCATGGGGTCCAGACTTCCCGCCCAATAAGCAACTCTCTGCGTCAGGGACCAGGGCTCCCGGTTGTCGTCTGTAGTGAGAAACACACCGGGCCCCC
>NW_010146489.1:0-237 GCF_000699245.1 Pterocles gutturalis
GACCTTCCCCTGATGGGAGCAGAGAGTGGTGCTGAGACCTGGGCAATGCCCCCCCCGCCTCAGCCCCCCGTGACATGGTGACAAGAGGGGACCCAACGGAATGGAGGCACATGCGGGGGGTGGTGGCTGTGTGCCCAGAGTGCAATCCCCAGGATGTCAAACCCCTCCCTTTTCCCCTTCCTTACAGTGACCTCCAGCTCATCATTCTCGTCTCTGGCCACGAACGGCCACCAGCCC
>NW_010146489.1:367-4615 GCF_000699245.1 Pterocles gutturalis
AGAAAGGGACACACGGATGTTGGCATGTCCCCAGAATGCTGAGACCTTGGCTGGAGGTGGGCTGGGCCAGCATCTCCTGCCCTGGAGAGCAACTCTGAACCAGCTCTGGGGACCAGAGGCATGGACTGTCATAGAATCCCAGGATGGTTTGGGTGGGAAGGGACCTTAAAGCCCACCCAGTGCCACCCCCTGCCATGGGCAGGGACACCTCCCACCAGCCCAGGTTGCCCAAAGCCTCATCCAGCCTGGCCTTGAACCCCTCCAGGGATGGGGCATCATCCTCCCTGCTCTTACCAGCAGCATCTACAGGGGTTTGTAGGATGTTGAGGAGCAGAGCTGCCCTTCCAGGTCCTGTTCCCATACAGGCATTGCCTCATCCCACATTGTCCCCTACGTGTCTGGCCCCACCAGCTGCCCCATTGCCCCGTCTCAGAAGACCCCCTGCTCACCGAGGAAATCGTCGGCTGAGAAGTGGTCAGCGTCCCAGACCTGCAGGGTGAGGCGAGCGGGGATCTTGTACTCGGTCTCGTCCCAGGAGAACATGGACTCCTTCTTGGAGATGACGATCTTCTCCTCTGCCATCAGGTAGTCAAAGGGGAAGATGTAGCGCCAGTTGAAGTTGCCCTCACCAGTGAGCGAGTGGTAATGGACATCCGTGTCCTGCTTGTCCTCCTGCTGACCCTTCAGCCACCTGCAAAGCCCAGAGGGGTGACAGGGTGGCACACATTACTGGAGGGAGGAGAGGGCACAGGACCATCCTGTCCATGCAGCCAGGATGGCTCCAGGACATAAAAGGCGTGAGCAATGGGCTGGGGCTGCCCAAATCGCCACAGCAGCATCTCCAAAGGGCAGAATGGGCACAGGGTCAAGGGGAGCCAAGAGGGAATGAGGGGCTTGAGAGCAAGAAATGCAAGAGGGTTGCCTGGGCAGGGGGATGTTAGAGGGGTGGGCAGGAGCAAGAAGCATTGCTGGGGATCTGGAGCTGAGCATGCTAGAGGGATGTCCCCATCCTGCACTGGTGGAGGGGACAGGACCAGGGAAGTGGTGGGGATGTTCTCATCCCACCATGGGGTGGCTTAGACCCCCCATGTCAGGGTACATCCATCTGAGCCCCCCATGGGTACTGAGGGGCTGCTGCGGGCTCGGCTTGAGGGTGGGGGGGGTCTCTGCTGACCCCATCTCTGGAGAAAGGACCCGAAGTCCCCAGCTCAGAGAGGCACCGTGTCACTGGGGACAGCGGGGTCCCCATCCTGCCACCCTGGGGGATGGGGTGGCCATGCCCACTGTGCCATTGCATGTGCCCCCATTTTCTGACTCCAGGGAGGAGGATCCCAGAGCAAAAAGGACAGGGAGGATGGTCCCTGTTCCCCCTAGACTCAGGTTTTTTGGGTGTCTGTCTGTCCTGGGGGGCTGCACGCCCAGGGTTGTTCTCTCAAGCTCTGAGCGTGCCGCTGCCCTGCTCTGCCCCACGAAACACAAAAGCCAAGTGATTCCCCCAGATGGGGAAGGGCTGGAGCATCTCTGGTTCAGAGCCATGGCAGGAAAGCCACCAGGCTGATGGGACCCAAGACACCAAAACAGACCCGGTTTTATGAAAGGAGGACGGGGTGCACGCAGAGGAGACCTGGGGAGGCTGCAGAGGAAGCACCGAGCCATTAAATAGTTTAATGGCATCGTCAGCCGCCAGCCTGAGATGCTGTTGCATTGCCTTGAGGTCCTGCAAAGAACTTGGCTGTGGGTGGGTGTGGGTCCCCTCCGTACGGGTGAGTTTTGGAAGGGGCTTTCCCCTCCTGCTGGGTGGGAGGGAAGCAGAGATGGGAACTAACCAGGGTTTGGCTCCAGCTGCTGGAACCAGAGGTTGCAGGGCTGGAATGCCAGGTGGGGGCATCGAGACAAGGTCAAAAAGGGGAAAAAAGGGGAAAAAAAGGGGCAGACGGGACCAAGCAGGGGGGCCTCAGCCATTACCCCCTGACATAGATGTCAGACATCTTCTCTCCTGCCAGGAAAGCATCATCTTCCAACACCACCTCATCCGTGTTCCAGATAATAACCCGCAGCTCAAAGCTGGGGGGTGCAGCCCAGGCACACGGAGAGGGTCGTCCAGCCACGAGAGAGAGACGGAGAGGCAAGAGACACAGCACAGAACACAGCGGCAGCGTTGGCACCACCAGACCCTCCACCACGGTCCATGTCATACCCCCTCCCCACCCCAAACCCACCCCAGGGACCCCAGCGAGCACTAGCATCCTCCCGTCCCGTGGAAGCAGAGGAGGTGGCAGGGGCGTGCCAGGCTGTACCTACCCCCTGACAAAAATGTCACTGGATTTCTCGCCAGTGAAGTAGTCATCGTCCTCCAGGATGACCTCGTCTGTGTTCCACACTATCACTCTAAGCTCATATCTGGCAGGAGGAAGGGAGACAAGGAGGTGAGGCGTGGGGACAGGCGGGAATGGGGTGATGCTGCCAGGAACCGGGCAGGGAACCGCTCACGGGGATGGTATCGGAGGGAGCACGAGGGCAAGAACAGGAGGGGGGGGGTCTCCACGAGAGCTGGGATCAGCACGGGAGCAGAGCAGCAAGGGGAGCTGGACCTCCCTCTGCAAGACTCAAGCCAAAAGCTTGGGGGGAACAGCCCAGCCTTGGTCTGTGGTAGGTTTGTGGCTAAAATGGGGTCTGCAAAACAGTCTGAGGCCAGCTCCCTTCCTGGTTTCCCCACCTTACCCAGCTGTCAGCCCCTGGAAATGGGGGGGAACTATTGCTGCCTTCAGAAGTGAACCTTGTCCCCTGTCCAGGGCAGCCCACGGGGCATCAGGGTCCTTCTTAGGACTCCAGCAGATCCAGAGATGCCGAGATATTCCCAGCACTGCCTTTGGGTGCAGCAACCCTGTCCCATTTGGCTTGGTTGGGAATGCTGGTGATGGAGAAAGCAGCTCTAGTGGGAGAGGGCAGAGGAAGGCTGGGGACAGTGGCAAAGGCAGCCACATGGCTACAAGCCCAACACATTGCTAGAAGCACCAGGGAGTCCCGCAGGTGAGGGGAAAGGGGATTTACAGCTTCCTTCACCTAATCAATGGGGACATCTCAGCTCCAGCTCGTGGGTCACTGCTGAACATGGCTGTCCCGGGCTCTCCTGCAGCCAGCCCTCTGCTCTTCCAGTCTGTACTGGTCTCTGGACCTTGCCCTTGGGCTCAGCTTTCCTGCAGCTGCCTGCTCAGACTGTTCAGACCCCATCTGCAGCCCACTGGGATCAAGGGACGTTCAGGAGGCTCCTGACCAGTATGCCCAGTGCTGTCCCCATATCCTAGTCCTGGGGGTGGGAAAAGGGGCCCAAGGACACAGTCTAGCAGGGTCAGGCAGGGCTGGGAGGGATGCCGAGGGAAGAAAAGTCTTTCTTCTCTCTAAATGAGCTGGGAGAGGGCAGGGTGAGGAGGGAAGGACTCTCCTACACTGTCGCCTGCTCTGTCCTGCTTGGACTGACCAGTGCTGCCCCAGTAACCTTCCCTGTCCCAGTAACCTTCCAGCCATCGCCTCCTGGGAAGGGTCCATCCAAGGTGCCCCAGGGTGCCTTGCCCTGGGAGGGGGTCAGGGCAGGGAAATTTAATTTCCTCGATTACAAGAGCGATGGGGAGCTGCAGGGGCTGGAATGGGTGGGATGCCACCCTTCAGGAGCAGTGCTGGAAGGGGAAGGTGTTCCTCCATGACTCCAGTCTTGGGATCTCTGGAAACACCAGCACGGTTGAGGTACCCAGGCAGCAGGCTGGGCAATGGAGCGGCAGCAGGAGAGGGGAGAAGCAGGGCTCCATCCCCAGGCTCCCGTTTTCCCTGGGTGGGTGGGCTGGGAGGTTCCTTACTTCTTTGGTTTCCTGGGAGAAATATCAATGGCGGGGCCGGGCGCTGGCATGTCCATGGGGAACATGTCCACCCACATCTCCAGGCGACCCTGCAAGGTTGGAGAGGTGCGGTCAGCTCCCCTTGTCCCTCCTTGTCCCTCCCCCACCAGCTGTGTCGTCCCCCTCCCCAAGCTTCTCTTGCCCTTCAACATCAGTCTGGCCGTGCCAGATGTGGGGCAGGGTCTGCAGCACTGAACCCGGCCAGATGTGGGGCAGGGCTCCTCCATCCCATGAGACCTTTTCCACCCCCTGCAGAAGAGTGTCTCCTGGCACGGCGTGGTGCTGAGGTCCATAGGCATGGGGGAAAGTGGGGGGACCAAGAGACTTGGGGGTATGGAGTGGAGCAGGAAAGGTACTG
>NW_010146489.1:4673-30628 GCF_000699245.1 Pterocles gutturalis
ACCTCCGCTGCCCACGACAAGGTGTGTTACAGCTGGTCTGCCCAGCTGGCCTCTCTGCTCCATGCTTGGGGGCTCTGCAAAGCCCCGCAGCGTGGGCTGCTTCTATTCTGGGACTTTTGAGGACCTGCTCGATGCCTGGCTTGTCAGCCGCGGCCGCGTCTCCACGTGCTCGGGGACCAGCTTGCAGCCCGCCCGGGGGATGTCCTCCCAATGGCGCAGCACGGTCAGGGCCAGGTGTTCGTCCGTCTGCTTCTTCTGACCTGTGCGGGCAAAGGGGGGCTGAGCTGGGAGACCGGGGCAGAGAGGCACCAGGGATGGCCAACAACCCTGCTCTACCACCCCTACACTCCAGGAGAGCAGAACTGCCAGCTAGCTACTCCTCTCCATTTCCTCGCGTACACTTTGTCCTTCAGCCAACACCTCCTAACTCCTCTTCCTCCTCTCGCTGACCCTAGGCACTTACAGAAGGTCCACATCCCCTCCCAGTCTGCATCTTCCCAGCTCCATATCCATTGACCATGTTCTCCTCCTCTTCTGCACCCCTCCTGCCTTCATCTTTCGTGAGCACACGAGTGCTGGGACACCACCATTGTTTGGGGACGCGGTCACATGGAGAATGGCCTCCTAAACCCTGGGCAGGGCAGGGTGGGATGTCTTCCTTGCTCCTTGGGCACACACTTCCAGGAGGACATTCTCAAAGGCAGCTTTGGTGACGCTCTGCCATGGATGCCCATGAGTGACTCTGAGAGCAGCCCACTGGCCTGGGTGGTCTTTAAGACCATGGTCACATACTGGAAGGTCCATTTAGGTGGTGGATGAAGAGTGATTGCCATGCTGCTTTGGGGTGATGGGGCCACTACACGTCTCCAATCCTGGATGATGAGGGGACACCCCAGATCCCCCTCCACACCCTTCATCCCATGGGGCTGGTACCGTTTTCATCCTCGATCTCCGTAGGGCCGGTGAAGACCCTGTTGGCAACTTTCACTCTTCCTCCTGGCCCAAAGTGCGGCCCATCCACCTTGCCCTCTTTGCACAGCTTGGACAGGATCTGGGAGGGCTTCATGGGGTCACGCCAGGTGTTATAGCCGTGTCTGCCAACAGGACAGCAAGGTCAGGGAAGCAGCAGCAAGATTTGGAGGAAAATGTGATTTTGTTCCCCTCTGCCAGCAAAAAAACCCGCTACTGCCATGAAGGACCCGGGATTCACAGGGGAAGGATCTGGGGCAGAAAGTGTGAACCTTCAGACTAGGTCCCTCTGTTCCCGCAGTCTAGACTTTGCCAACATCCTTCCTTCCACCCCAGCCCCTTCCACCGCAGTCCCTGTACTCTGCTGGCTCAGACCTGAAATTCCCAGTTCCACCAGTGTCCCCCAGTCCCTTCCTCCCTGCCCTGGGCTCCTTACAACCCACCCCACTGCTGCCTTGGTCACAAAATCTGCCGTAAGAGTGAGGGTACAGCACACGCTCCTCTGCTGTGGAGGAGAAGCTGTGGATGCCCCATCCCTGGAGGGGTTCAAGGCCAGGCTGGATGAGGCTTTGGGCAACCTGGGCTGGTGGGAGGTGTCCCTGCCCAGGGCAGGGGGGTGGCACTGGGTGGGCTTTAAGGTCCCTTCTCACCCAAACTGTTCTGTGATTCTATGAATAAACAAGGAGATCTAGGCTTGGCGTGGAAGATGGGTCCAGGCAGAAGGTTGGGGAGGGAAAGCTTTGCTCGTACATGGAGTAAGTCTGCGACACCCCACAAGTAGCTCGGTGCTTGCTGTAGTAGCGGTTCTCCAGGTCAATCTTGGTCTCTCCAATGAGGTCGTCAGTGCCCACCAAGTCCCAGTCGTACACCGCCACGGTCAGCATGGACTCCATGGGGAAGGTGGCCTCAATGTCAAAGGATCTAGGCCAGGAGAAAGAGAAAAAAATCTGTTGAAGGTTTTGGCTCCTACTCAAGCTGGACACATGGGTGAGGTGGGTCTGCTCCAGCCTGTGGACAGTGTTTAATTTGCATCTACCACTGCAGGACACCCAAAGTAGGGGGTTTAACCAAATCTCTGCATGAGCTCGTTCAGATCCAGCAGCCCTGGGCAGGAGGTGGCACATGGTGATGGCTCCAATAGCCCTTTGCCTGAGTTTGTGTGTCAGGGGAGAGGCAGGCTGGAGACCAGGTCTAATGATTCCTAAAGTAGATGCTTCACCTTGATCAGATACAGATGTCTCTTAAACACCCTGTACTGCACTGACCACACCGCTTGGCAAAGCAGGACAGATGGCTGAGATGAGGATGCCCTACACAGCTTGCAAGGAAAGTTCCGTGTGATGAATCTTTGGAGCCCAAGCAGCAGCTCTGGGATGGCCAGGGCGCAGGTCCAAGGGCTGGCAAGCTTGGCTTAGGCTTAGCTCACCCCTCCCAGGTGTAGACAGGTAACAGGGCTGGGGCAACTCACTTTCCAAAAACAGGGTTCAACTGCTTGGAGATGTAGTTCTCCTTGTCTTTGATATCCGTCTTCCCCAGCTTGATGGCAATGTAGGGGTCGGCTTTCCCGTTGATGTCAGCTGGGTGGAGGTCTGTGGCCTGCAGAGAACAGATGCGATGATACTCCAGTGCCGTCCGCTGACCTCAGGGATGGCCCCGTTCTCCATCCCTGAGACCATCTGGCCATGCCTGGCCATAGGCATGTGGCTAAGCACCTTGGTCCCCACCTAAAGAGAGTGTCTTGGTTTAAGTTGGGGATAAACCCTGCCTTGTGATAATCCCTGTCCCAGTCTGGGGAGGGGTTGGGGCTGGTCGTTTCCCCTCAGAGAGACATAACCACAGTCTCCTTTAGCATCTCTTTATCAGGGGAAAGAAACAGGCTCCTCTAAAGAAAGACCCAAAGCAGCAACCTGACCAAGATGTCAGCGAGACTTCCCCCTTCCCCTCATGCCCTCTTCACTCTCTACATTAGGGCCAAGGGCTTCTGGCTTCTTCCCATAAAGGGGGTGACTATCTCCAAACTCTCCATCGTGGCACACACCCAGCCAGGAGGACTCATCCAGACAGTCCTGGTGGCTGTTGGTGCTGCTCAGGTCCGTTGCAGCCCCAGTTTGTTGGTGATGGATGGGAGGCTCGTCCCCCCACTGGGCAACGGGATGCAGCACTGATGGAGAACTGGGCTAGCGGGAAACGTAGCTGAAAGTAGGTTCCATTTGCACAACACCGGGACAAGGTGGTGACAAAGAGTGGCCCGGGTGCTTTACGCAGGACTGAGATCCCTCTCACGTGCCTGGCTACAGCACCTCAGCTCGCATGCCTGGGGACACAAGGATGACCAGTGTAGGGGTCAGGAAAGGACTTTTTCCAAAGCACACTCCATATAAAAAATGTGCATTAGCTGGATCAGATCAATAACGACTCGGTGCATGCTCAAGGAGGTGCCATGCCCTTCAGCCAGATCTACGAGACCCTGACAGCTCCCGTTCTGCTCAAAAAAAGAAAAAAAAGAACATCCCTACGGCGTTGGGACCCACTCCTGGCTGTGTGCCGTGGAAGGGAGCGCAGGATCATGCCACGCCACACCACAGTCATACTCACCCGCACAATATAGACTCGGACCAGCACGTTGATGGGGTCGTTGCTGGGAATCCCCTGGAACATGCCGAAGTTGGGGTCGTATCCTGCCTCCTTGGTGATATCGTCAGGCAGCGGCACTTTGTAGACACACATGGAGCCCTGGTGCGAGGGAAGGAGAGTCCTGCTGCCCGGGGGCTCGGGGTACGCAGACCCAGCCCAGCCCACCCCTCCTGAGCACCCAGGCAATATCCCTGTTCCTAGCCCCGTGCTGGAGCAGACAACACCAGATCTGGGAAATTCCCCACTGTACAAGCACCTCTTCAAGGGTTCCAGCCACGAGCAGAGAAATTGGCCAAAGGGAAGGAAGCCTGCAGAGGAACCAAACTGGCAAGGTGCTCACGGACAGGGATTTCCCAGAGTTAAAACTGATGGGAGGACAAAAGCATTGGGAATAAAAGGGTTGACAAGGGATGGGCTGGAAAGTGGAGGAACAACAGCACGAAACACGGCTGATTTCTATGCTCCCCAAGCATCGATCCCAGCTAAGGTGGGGAACCGCCTGCTCAACTCCTCTGCTAGGCAAAGAAAGGGCAAAACAGGCTTCACCTGGGCAGGATCACACCCTCAAAAAGGTTCCTGTCCAGGAATCCTATAGCTGAGGGATGTGCTCCTACATTGCCTGGGTCGTGGCAATGGTGCAACATGGCCGTGAGCCCAGGTGACTGGTACTGGTGCAAAATGGTTCACAGAGGTAACCCAAGGCATGACTTATTGCCATAGTGGGCAAGAAAGAGGAGCTGCTCTTCCCTTGGCCTTCTGCAAGAACCACCAGGGATCTGTTTGCCTGCAGATTGCCACTTCTGGGGCTATCCTTGGATGCTTTCCTTCCCTGCAAGGTGCCTGCCGCTGGGTCGATGTTAATTGCATCCAACCCGTTCCTGCTAAGCCAGCTTCAGCAGAGAAACCTGCTGGCAAGGGCTTCCCAAGCTGCCCCTGGCCCAGCCCAGCCACCCAACTCACTTTGAACCTCCCCACGATCCGCTCTTCTTCTGTTGCATTGTCATCGTTGTCCCCAATCTTCCCCCGGAGCAGGTTGAAGGTGTGCAGCCAGTCCTCAAAGTTATCAAACTCTGTTTCCAGCTCTTTGTTGAAGACCTGAGATGATAGAAAGTTGAAGGAGGGGAATTAGGTTAAAAAAAAAAGACGCAGGGACTGCCCAAGGCAACTCAGGGGGCACACGGAGACCTTAGCTCCCAATGCCTGGTTCCCTAGGAAGGAAAAGGATCTCCAGGGTCACTGGGTTGGACCTTGCTGCCACAAGTACCTTCCCAAACTGGCAACGTACAAGAGGGAAGCCCAGTGGAATGGACGAGACAGCTATCCCCCACTCCATGCAAGACCCAGGGTTAACCCCCTTCTGAACCCCAGAACCACAGACTGACCCCAGTGAATCCCACGGGCCATTGGGTACCACTGGTACATGGAACCAGAGCCCATCCCTGCCCCGAGCCCCGGCTGGGCCAGCCATGGCCAGCCTGGAAAACTCTCCCTTCCAGCCAGGACACCCCCAAGCTGCCCCAAGGATGCTCCTATCCCCGAGCAAACCCTTTTCTTAAAGCTCGTTACCTCTGAGTCCTTCAAACCATGGAGAGAAGCTGGCAGTGCCAAGGTGCATCTCCCCTAGGGTCAGACACCCCTTGGACAGGCCAGGTGCCTCTCGTGCAGGGTGGATCCATCCTGCCCTGATCCCTAGATGGCTGGGAATGCCATCTTGCTATCCTGCCAGACTTCCAGCCTGCCCCCGAGCAGGCAGCATCCTCCTCCCCTGCCGACACACGCACCTTCAGCTCGTCGATCTTTGGCTTGCTCTTCTTCTCGGGAAGCTCGGGAGCGGACTGTTGCTTCTTTTTCTTATCGTCTTTGGGTGCCTTGGGCTTCTCCTTGTTCTTCACCTGCCCCTTGGAGCCTTTCATGGGAGAGTCATCAAGTTTGATCTCTGAGTCCGCGGGGAAGCGGCGGGGAGGGAGGAGATGGAGATGAGGATGAGGAGGGGTGGAGGAGACAGGGAGGGGGGGACTTGATCAAAGTCCTTCAAACGGGAGAAGCATGAAAGCTGCCAGCTGCCTGCAAGCCCCATCCCAGCCCTCTCCTGTTCTTCCTTGGCTCTGGCCACTGCTGCGCAGGTCACAGCATCCCCAGGAGCCCAGAGGTCTCTGCAGGGAACTTCCAGAGCAGAAGTTTGGAGGATTACAAAACATGGACAGAGTGCTAGGCTCTGGTTAGCTTCAACAGCAGTGAGAAGACCTGGTCCTGCCCACAGCATCTCCTTCTCTTCCTTCTGCTGCAGCCCTTTCCTGCTATGTGCAGCCTGGAGAATAAAACCCCACCTGGGTACCGCAGAGGGGACGGTGCCCGATGCTCAGCACCAGAGCACGGGCTGCTGCCCCTGCAGAGAGGTGCCATGACCAGCTGCAGGCACAGGCTGCTGGGGGCTCCAGTCAGAGCAGCCACCAGCCAGGGACACTGACGGTACGGGACCGGGCTGCCTGGAAAGGCACGTTCAAAGAAAGCCTCTCCCACCCCTCTACAATCCCCGTCCCTCACTGCCTCTGCCGGCTTTCATGACCGCTGGGTGATGCGGATGGGGACAGATGGATGACAAAGACAGTGGGGAAGAGGAAAGGAGGAAGGAATGGGAGTGCCAGGGGGAAATGGATCCTCCTCAGAAAGAAAACAATGGGGGACACAAGACACCCCCCAGCAGCCCTGATGTGACAGCAAGCCCAGGAAGAAGATGCTCTGAGGTGTCTCCAAGCTCAGCAAGACCTGGCCTCATCTTTCTCATGATATGAAGATGAGTTTTCCAAAATAAACCAGGCTCTGGATTTTTCTCAGCAAATGGATTTTGCATTGCTCGGGTGTGACAACAACCCACTGTCACGGGGACATGGGACATATGGGGAGTATGGGTGAAAGTCCCCAGGGAAACCCCTCCAAGCCCCACTGGTGGGACTGGCATGGAGGTTCCAGGCTGCAAATGGACAAGTTTAAGCCTCCTGCAAAACAAGGATGGAAAACCCCATGGGAGGTGATCTAGAAGTATCTATCACTTGCTGTGCTCAACAGACTTCAAGCACACAGTCCTACAGCCTGCACATCTACATGGCCAAAGGGACAGGACTTTAATGACAAACTGACTTGTGATGGCACAAAAAACTCCTCGGACAATAAGAGGGATCCCATTATTAACGGGGATTATTAACAGGGATACACAACACAATGTGAGCATCTGGTGTGGCAGAAGAGCTGCGCCAGGCTCCAGAAGAGATGCCCAAGCACCAAGAGAAGCCCTGGTCCCACCTTTCCCTAATGCTCCCTCTTGTTCACAACCTGCTTACCCTCTGCAATCTCCAGTTCTTCCTTCTCCTCTGCTTCTGCTGCGGCTGCTTCCTGCTGCCGGAGCTGCTGGGGGAGAAAGAAAGCGAACAGGGAGTGGGTGCTTGTGCCCAGGTCTCGGTGCTCCCCGGCAATACCCAGCTCAGGGTCACAGCTCCCTCTCCCCATCTGAGCTGCCAGTGAGGTTCTGGCAGTGCTGGAGCGATCAAAGTTGCTCAGTGCAGCCTTCAGCACCGATGCTGTTAAATATCCGTGTCCCAGTACAAACCAGTCACCAAGCCCACCCAGAGCACTCAAGGAAGAGTTGGCCACACTTGAGGGCACTCAGCATCAGGCTGGATGAGGCTTTGAGCAACCCAGGCTGGTGGGAAGTGTCCCTGCCCATGGCAGGGGCTGGGACTCAATGATCTTTGAGGTCCCTTCCAACCCAAACCATTCTGGGATTCATAAGAAAATGAATCCAGCTCAGCTCTGCCAGGTAAAAAAAAAACCCCGCTGGCGGTCAGGCAAGGTTAGCAAGGAAAGCAGCACAGCCCCAAGCCTGTGGAAGAAGCTGGAAATATGTTTTCCTCTCCCCCTCCTGCCCCCCATACACCCTCCTCTGCCCTGCACCCACCTCCTTCATGGTCTCAATTGAAGCAAAATACTTGGACCACCAGTCCAGCATGCTCTCGTCTGGCTCCTCCTCTTCCACTTCCTCTCCTCCTCCTCCTCCTTTCTTCTTCTTTTTTTTCTTCTCCTTCTCTTCCTCAGACTGCAGCGACGAGGGAAGCAAAGACACAGAAGAAGATGAATGAGACGAAAGTGGAACATCCCCTGAAGGGCAAAGGTGGTGGGTGAAGGACCCGAGATGGCAGAACCTGGCTGAGGGTGGCCTCATTAGCACTTTCCCCCTTTTACAGCCACACAGCAGCAAGATGCCCAAGGCTCCATGGAGACACGGTGTCAGATGTCCCAGGACATCCCCTCCTTTCCACCATCCCTTTCACCCATGCATCCTGACCATCACAGGGTAGCAACCCTCCCTCTGCCCAGCAAAGTACCCCAGGTCCACTTCACGGTGCAATAAAGCTTTTTGCAGCTGGGGTCTGGTTGTGGTGGGAATAACTGGCATCTCCCCCAGGGTGCTGCCTGCCCTGCTCCTCCTGGCACAGCTGGGCTGAGAAGTGCTGGTCCACAAGAGCTGCCCAGTCTGCACGGACCAGGCCACCGCCATGTCTATCGATGAGACAATGCTGCTCTGTCCCTGCCCTGGGGGCTGGTCCCCACCTATCTCGGGGTTGGTGAGGACGGATGGTCCCTTGAAAGCCCCACAGAAAGGTTGGGTAGGGGGTGGAGGGGTGGGGAGGAGGGATGCAGAGCAGATCCATCACTTACCACGTCCACCTTCACCACCGCATCTGAGTTCTGCCGCCCGGGGTGGAAAGGAACAGGGAGGAGAGCAGGTTAGCGATTGTTGTGGTTTGACCCTGGGTGGCAGCAAAACTCAACAGCCTCTCGCTCACCCTCCCACCTCCCAGGGATGGGGGAGAGAATTAAAGGGGTGAAGGGAAAAGAAACTCATGGGTTGAGATAAGAACAGTTTAAAAACCAAACTATAACAAAATTGAAAATGATGATAATAGTAGTATATACAAATCTAAAAATTAGTGATACACAGTGGTACTGCTCACCACCCAATGACCAAGGCTCAGCCCATTCCCAGCTAATGATCCCAGAGCAGGGAGAGTCCCAAAATCACAATCCCGGAAAGGAGACAAGAGCCTGAGTGTCCGAGAGACTGAGACGACCCAGACAGAGATGACCCAGAGCAAGAGAGAGAACTTCTGGACAGTCCTTCACCTCTCTCTTGGCCATGCCGTGCATGGGATGGAACAGACCATTGGCCAGTTTGGGTCTCAGTCCCAGGGCGAGCACAACAGCTCTAAAGAGCTTTGGCAGCCTCAGATCGACCCCATGTGCCTGGATCAGCTCTATGCCAGGCGCATCTGCCGTGTCCATACCGCTCTGGTTTGCTGTACAGCCGGCCTTGGATTCCTTGGGTGGAATCCCTCAAAGCCTGGCAATTGAGTGAGGAAAGAGGTGCCAAAGCGGTGCTGGCAGATGAATACTCACAGCTTCCAGCTTCACCATCGTCTCCATCTTCTTGATGGGAACCTCGGGTTCCATATTGACGACGATCTCTCCTGCGGGGCGAGAGCGATGGGCCCCGTTGGCCATTGCCAGATAGCCATTGAGGTGTTTGGCTGGACAGAGGACAGAGAAAGAACAAGAGAGAAGGATAGTGTAGAGGAGAAATTGAGAGCTCAGGTGAGATCCTACAGAATTCATGCAGGAGTGATGCATGAAGAAGAGCAGAAGAAGGGAGCACAGACCCTTAAAGCATGATTAAAAACCCTTCCATAGCAAAGGAAAGCAGATGATGAGAAAGGATTAGGTTTTTTTCATCTGTACCAGTGTCCAGAGGAGAACAAGCAGAGAAGATGACCGCCCTGAAAGTGCCACCTGGCATGGACACAACCACAGGTCGAGATTTCCAGCTGGGACCAGGGATGGCCCTTGGCAATCCCCTCACAGACCTCTTGTCCCTGCCCAGGCAAGAGAGCCTCCGCTTCTACCCAGGGCTGGCAGGAGAGGGGCAATCCCTGCGGCCCACCAAGCCCTTGGCTGGGTGCAAGGAAAGTGGGTCTGTGATGGATTTTGTTGTGGGGAGTTCTCTGATAGATGGGGTGGTGGTTGGGATTGAGAAGGCAGCCACCCCCAGCCCCAAACTAGCTTTCTAGTAGAAAAATCAATAATCTAGCAGCAGCAAGCATGGAGCATGGCAAATTCACCTCCCAGTCTTGAGGAACATCTGGGGAGTGCAGAGTCATGAAGCCGCAGAGATGTTAGAGGTGAACCAGGCTTTCTTGTCTTACAGGTACCAGGGGAAGCATGCAGTGAGACCCACAGATCACAAAATCTGGCCTCACCCTGTGCCTTCTCACCCCCTTGACCCAGCCCCTGAAGCGCTGCTTCCTCAGCCAACATCCCATAGTCCCTCCAACCCATCTCCCTGTTTTCCGTGCCCCATTGACGACCCATACCAGCCAGGTCCCCATGGCCCAAGCCTGGTACCTGTCATATTCCAGTGCTGGGCTTTCTTATCTGGTGGGCGGTAGATAAACTTTCGGAGGGAGCTGACGGCGTGGGACCCCACCAGGGTGTAGCGCCCGAAAGCCCGGCAATCCACCACCCGGATGTTGAGGGGTGGGTGGAGCAGCTCGTTCTCCGGGAGGTCCTGGGAAGCAAAGGTGTGTGGGTTATCAAGGGTTGAGTGTGGGCTGGGGGATGTCTTCCTTGGGAGCTGGGAAGGCCAGTAGGGACTAAAGCAGGGATTGCGTTGGAGGAAGAGGTCTAGAGCAGCTCCAGCAAAGACCTCAGAGAAAGGCCATCACCAGGTGGGATGGAGCTCATGTCCTCCATTGTCATGGTGAAGGTGAAGTAAGGGGGTAGGAGCCATGGTTTGGGTTCTGGAAAATCTGGGTTTCAGTTAAGGGCTCAGGGGGAAGAGGAAACACTCACCACTTCAAACCACTTGACCAAAGTGCCGAAGTTGGGGTTCTTCTTGTAGTTCTGGATGAGGGCTGACTGCACCCCCTTCCCAGCACACTCGATGTCCACCCGCGGCCGGTCCACCTGGGCCAGATTCACCCTCTTCAGATCCCTCAGCCCCCAAAACAAGATCTAGGGCAGGAGGAGAAGGAAGGGTATGAATGTGAGAGGGACTGCCCCTGGCTGGAGCCAAAGGAGGTGTTCTCCATCTCCCCCAGGAGCAGGGACCCCAAGGCAAATGTCATCGCCTGGGCAGTGGTGGATCCCTGAAGCATCTTCTCCTCCTTCATGTGGCTCAGGGCTGCAGCACAGTCTCCCTCTGACACCCCATGCCTCATCTGCAGCAGCCCAAGATCTCCAACACGCTGCCCTCAGCTCCCTTTTCTGCCTTTCTCCCTTCCCAGTTTTCTTCTGCCTCGGGACTCCATAGAGCAGGACCAGACCAGCTTTGTCCATCCACAGTGGCTCTTGATTCAGCACTGGCATCATCTTGTCAAAATAATACCAGTATCACTGGGGAACCTTCCCTTTCCCTTCTTGGGATAACAGACTGCCACCACGATCAAAAAAGTTCCCCTAAACTGAGATTTTTCCACCTCCTGATTTCCCATGGCTGTATCCACCTTGCACACCAGACGAATACGATTTATTTAACCACACACGATTGTCTGGAACACCAGGAGCTAGGATGTCTCTAGAGATCTGGTCAGCAGCATCCCACCCAAGCAGAGATACCTACAACCATGGATGTATTGCCTGCATCACCCCCATCCACCATGACAACCAAGGGAGAGGGACCCTGATGGGATCAATCACCCTTTAGATATCTACAGATACATGAGAGGCATCCTGCCCTTGATGCCCAAGATTGGTGGGATGCATCTTACCTGACCTACACAGATGTAGTGCACGGGCGCCCAACGTGCCCCGCACTGCACTGCAGCCCAAGTGCCACTTGCTACGGTGCCCACACATAAGACAGCAAGGAGTGATGCAGTTCCCTGCTCTTTTAGGGCTGCTGCAGCCTCATTCCCCGGGCAGATGGTACAGATGGATCCTGGCAGTGCAGACATCTGGTCCTGGTGCCCAGTGAGTCATCAAAGCCTCAGAGATCCCTCCTGACTTCCAAACACCCATGGACAGGCTCTCCCGCCCCACACAACGCTGATCACGGACATTTGGTGCTCCAAGGCAGTTACCTCCACTCTGTATTTACTCAGCACCGGCCGAATCCCCAGTGGCACCGGCAGGATGGGGCCCCGGTCCATGTCTGTGGGGCCATCGATTGGAGGCAGGTCTGACTTGCCCCCAGGGCCAATCTGGAAGAGATACAGCCTGGGTTAGGCTCTGTTCCTTTGAGATGGCGCTCAGCTGCTGGGAAGCAGGTTTTTTTCCTTTCCCTCCTGCAAGGAGCTGCATCTGCTCGGGCTGGGTGGGAAGAGATGGAGACATGGTCCAAGAGCTCAGCCCAGGGGCAGGTTTCAGGTCCCATTTCCAACCCAGGGTATGAGGGACATCAAACAGCCCACGTGAGCCAGTCCCTAGAGAAACCCCCCCACTGGGAGGAAAGTTGGGGGAAAAAAGAGGGCTTGGATGAGCATCTGCCTTGGCAGACAAAGGAGAGGGGACAAACCCCATGGGGCGGGGGACACCAGGCTCGGCAGCAGCCTGCAAGGCTCTGCTACCCCCCAGACTGTGCGGATAAAATGTCACCATGTTCTTGGGACGCTGCTATGAGTTCACATCCCTTTCTCCTGAGACCTTCCAACTGGCATCGCTGAGAGCACCAAGACGCCCATTGGCATCACCTGTATCCCAGTGACGATGCAGAGTTTGGGCTAACACAACATTGCAGTGGGCTGATGATGCAGAGTTTGGGCTAACACAACATTGCAGTGGGCTGATGATGCAGACTTTGGGCTAACACAACATTTCAGTGGGCTGATGATGCAGAGTTGGGCTAACACAACATTTTAGTGGGGTGTCTGTCCACTGGGATGCCTGCAATTCCCTGCCCATCACCTTGACCAGCACAACTGGGCAGGAGCTGCCCTCTCACTGGGTTAGCAGCTGTGCTAAACCCTTCCAGCTTTTCTAGGATGTATGAACTGCTGCTCTTTGCAGCCCCTAAGATATACGAGCACAGGTTAAGCCCCACACCCTTACAACCCTCCACCCCATCCCTTCCCTCCCCCGGTCTGGGGTGGCTTTGGCCAGCCGGTACCTGGAGCAGCTCGAAGGCAGCCAGCAGGTCGCCCGCCGTGGAGTTGCCCCGGTAGATCTGGTAGTACTCCAGCTGCGGGGGGAAGCGTGGGGGGCAGTAGTGCTCATCGGACATCTTCACCACCGGCTTGGCAAAGGTGCGACCCATGAAGTCAGCTTTGCCCTGGAGAGGCGAAGAGAGCGCTTGGGTTTGGTGACCCAACGTGAGGTCCCTCAAGGTAGCCCCACAGCATCATGGTCAGAACAGGACCATGGGACACCAAAGCTCAACGCCAGCTTTCACTCCTGGCTTCTTCAGGTGAGGGGAAGGAGGTGGCCTGTGGCTGGGACAGCAAGGAGACCAGGGCTCAGCAGCTACTCTAAAGGGAAAGACTCAGGTAGCGTCTCCTTGCCTCCAGCCTCACAAAAGTTCTTGCTTCACTCTCCAAAAATAAGATATTGAGTCTGAGCTCTAATGAGCAGCAGAGGTTGCTCACACCACGGGCGATGGGGGGGGAACCATCTTCCAAGGGTGAGGAGAAAAGCTGCATCCTCTGCCTGGCCTCCGACTCAGGAGGGATCACAGCATCTAAACCATAAACATTTCCCTTTGCTGGGACTCAGCTTACCACCGTGTCCTGGTCGTAGATCTCAATGACAATGATGGGAGGGTCATCCCGCATTTCGTGGGCTTCTCCATACAGCTCCACGTTGTCGAAGACCAGCAGCTGGTCCCAGGTTGGGCAAAGGGTCTCATTGAGAACCTGGAAGAAGGGGAGAGGGACTTACCACTCCAACCTGCGCAAGAGCAGCAGACCAGGCGTTGGTCTCAGCTGCCCATCAGCACTCCTGCGCTGCTCCACAACTGGTTTGGACCACTGAGGCGTGGAGTATCTCCCAAGGACTCTCATGAACCATAACCACAGGGATTATCGTGGGATAGCTGCGTGCTGGTGCAGGGGGACACGTCACGAAGGTCCTCCTGGGGAAGGGGCTCCTGGAGAGAGTCAAGCCCCAGTGCCACAGCTGCTTTCCCACCACAGGACCCCACAATCAACCTCATCCTTGCTTCACCAGCAGTCACGAAGCGAGCTGATGGGATGTGCAACACCAGAGCCTAGCTCTCCAGGTCAGGAGCTGGTGCTCACCTCGGTGCACTGGCTCTGGGAGATGAAGAAGACTCGTGCAAAGGGGTCCGAAAGGCCACTGCTGTCGGCTGCAAATAGACTCCTGGCTTGGTACATGTGGGCTCGCAGCTGGAAAACCTGCTTCTCTGCAAGAGAGAGGGGAAGGGAGACAGCTTGATATGCAACCCTGGAGGTCTCAGGACATGCTTCTGCTGAGGGACAGCATGGATGAAGGACAGAGACTCAAAGCATGAGTCCTGAGCGGATATGGATTTCCTCCGTGTCCTGCTCATGGTGTGCAGAACGACAGCTATGAATGGGGTAGGGAAGAGGGTGCACAGCTTCCACACCCCAGCTCCCCATGGGAGCAGTGTGGGACCTCAGACTGGGACAACTGGAATGATTTCCCCCTTAGCTCCTGGAAGCCCTTGGTCCAAGTGGTGCCCAGCCAGGGTCCCTCCCGCCCTCGCCATGTCCTGACCCCAGCCTTGCTGCAGGCAGGAAGTTCTTACTGGTGTAAAGGAGGCTGATGGGTGGGAAGGATGGCAGATTTTGGCCTCTGGGGGTCTTCTTCTCCTCAAAACCACAGGGCAGGCCACTCAAGAAGTCTTTGCGCTGTTTATTGAGACCCAGCCACAAGTACATCTCCATCTTGGCCTGGACTGTCCAGCCAGCAGGTCCAAAGCCCCTCTTCCCAGGCAGCTGGGCAAAGGACAGAGGAGTTCACGTGAGATGGACAGACCACCTCTTGCAGCATTCAACCCCTCCTGGTGCATCGCTTGGACTGCTGCCCCTTAAACCAGGGACCCAGCCCTACTTTGCATCATGACCCTACTCTGTCTCATGCATTATCTTCTTCCCACCATGTTGGACTCCTCTTTTCTAAGCCAGCATTCTCTTTTGTGGCCAGCTGGACCAAACACCTCTCTCCTTCCAGACATTTCTCACTTACCAAGCTGGGTAAGGTCAATGGTTCACCCTTCCCAGCAGCAGACTTCCACCCCTACCAGCAGATCATGGGTCTGCTTTGCCCAGTACTCAAGCCCCAGCAAAACTGGACACACAGCTCTCATCTCCCATCCTCCCAGCCTGTCCTTCCTCCATCTCCCTCCTCCTGGCTGCAGCTCCCCCAGGGAAGACAGACCAGCACCTTGAGGAAGATGGTCTTGACTTTGGCGCAGTCCTTGCCCATCTCCTCATCCACGATGGAGTAGAGGATATCCTTGGAAGGGACGCGGGCGTAGGCGATGCGCTTGTTGTTGCTGATCATCCAGATGAAGACGTCGGGAATGGTGTGCTGGGGCTGCGAACAGCAGCAAAGAGCCCTGTCAGTGTCTTGGCTCTTCCTGACCACTGAGGCACTAGCGGGGCTGGAGACCTTCTGCAGGCAAGCTCAACAGATGCCACAGGAGATGGCTGTGGCCATTGCCACAACAGGGCTGTTGAAAGGGTTTTGAGCCTCCCCACTGCAGGAGCTTTTCTGCTTAAGAAAAGCTGCTCAGAGGTAAGCTCAGCAGGGTGAAGCCTCACAGGAAAGAAATTGAGAGGCTCTGAGCGATGGGAATGGCTCCACTGCCCTCCGTGAGACCAGCTGGCCAAGGTCCACACCATCTTGGCTGGACCTGCCCAGCTCTCCCTTTGCAGATCCTGCTGTGATCCTGCCAGCACTGAGCTGCCACAAAGGTTCCTTGGGAATTACATTTGTTCTAGTTAAAAAAAAAAAAATTAATAAAATTTTGGATTAGAAGACTAAATATTTTCCTTCTCTCTTCATCCAGTGGCCATGGGAACTAGAGGGCTGGGGCCACACCTTCATTCCTTACTACAGAAGAGGTTCCCCATCTGGACATGCCCCATCACACCTTACGGTCTGATTTATACCCTGCTGTGGCGAGTCCAAGCCCAGGCAGTCCTTGCTGTGATAAGTGATATTTAGTGGAGGCTGGGGGCCCACCATGGGAAAAGAGAACAGGAGGTGCAACAGCTACAGCTCCCACGAGAGGCAGGAACCCCCAACGCTGACCCCATCCTAAACTGTAAAAATATCAGAGGAATAGTGTGATTTTCTGAAAGAAGGGAAAAATATTTTGCAGATATTTGGAAAATGTTTGGAAAAGGTTTCGTCTGGAAATGCTGCAAGCAACTCCAACATACAGGACTGTTCTCTCTTACCTGAGGCTTTGAGCAACCTGGGCTAGTGGGAGGTGTCCCTGCCCATGGCAGGGAGTGGAACTGAATGGTCTTGAAGGTCCTTCCAGCCCAAACCATTCTGTGATTCTATGAAAGGCTCTTAAATTTGTTCCAGTGCTGCCCCATTCCAACTCAGCAGTGCACAGGCAAGCCTGGGAAGCACAGGGCAGTGTGTAGACTTGGAGCGGCTCCTTGCACCAAGAGCCATGCCTACAGGGTTTGCAGAGAGGTCTCCATCCATCCCAGGTGCTGCTGCCATGTGCTGACCCAGCTAACGCTGTCTACAGATGGAGGAACTCACCTCCTCTGCCAAGAACCGGAGCTTCTGCAGGAAGTTTTGCACCAGCTTCAGCTTGTCCTTCATGGTGTTCCTCTTCACCTGTGACCGCAGAGTGGTGGCCTGCTGCCCCATGTTCTCCTGCGGTTAAAGGGAGCCCAGGACACACATCAGCAAGAGCAGAATGGAGCACGGAGAAGGGAGCAGCTCCAGGTGGGTCCCCAGCATTTGGGAAAGGGTGGTGAGGAGGCAGATGCCTTCATCCCACCACGTGCATCCTGGTGATGGGACTTCTGACACCCGTTCATCAGCCTCAGCAGGATGCAGGGAGGGCCCTGGACAGCACAGAGGCGTCTGTCCCAGCGGAAGGTACGTGGGACAGAGAGGTGTCACCTGTGCTCAGGGCATTTTGGGGGGGCTTCAAGCCTGGTGTTAAGGAGAGTCTCTCCCCTTCTGCTGACCCTGCTGCAATTCAGCACCCAACAGTTCAGAAAAGGGGACGTGGAGGCTTTCACATGTTAATTCATTGCTCTGTGGGATGCTGCTGGCTGCTGCAGCTGGTGTCCTTGGCTGTGCCAACTGGATGAGCCACCTGCTTATCAGCACACCTATGGACTAAAGTTCCCCATTGCATTGACAAGGTCCAGCCCCAGCTCATGAACCCTCCTCCTCCTCCTCCCTGCCTGAATCCCACTCACCAACTCCCGCATGCAGGACTTGAGTCTCTCGCGGTCCAGCCTCGTGCGGGAAGAGTGATGCTGGTCCTTGTCAGCCAACGTCACGAAGCGCCTGGTGGAAAAAGCAAGCAGCATGAATCCCATGGGAACCCTCAGGCTCTCCCCACGGAGCTGTGACTGGCTGTGTGCCTGTCAGCAGCAGGACATGTCACTGGAGGGAAATGTCCTCATTCCCCTCCAATTTGCAACGCCATCGTGGCCAAGTGGCCTGTTTGCACCCAATGATGACTGCCATGCATGGAGCGCAGGTGCTGATGACATACCAGCCCCTGGAAGCCACAAGACAGAGGCTTTCACCACGGGTTTGGGGTCTTTGGGGAGCAGGTATAAGCACCACCTCACCCATGCTCCGGGCCAGAAGGCAGCTCACATGGCGTTGAGCCAATGCAATGAAAGACTTGCCCATCATCTAGAGGATGAAGCAAGGTGGGCTTATGCTCCCAACCTTGCCCACAATCCTGCAGAGACCTGGGATCTGCAATGTGCCACCTTTGCCCATCTTCTACTCACAAGCACCCACTGCTCAGCTCTTCCAGGACCCCTCGGAGCCGACGCTCCGGGTGTGGCTTCTCCGTCTTGATCATCTCCTGCACGTCGTTGAGCCCTTCCTCCTGCAGCATCAATGGGGGGAGCAGTGAGGGGCGGTGGGGCAGAGCCCGGTGGTGGGGCAAGGTCCCCCCAAGGTCCAACCACCCCTTGTGGGGGCTGCCAGTGGGAAACATCTGCTGCTTCTCCAGACCACTCAGGGCTGTGGGGACCTGGCTCTGGGTGATGGGAATGGCTCCACTGCCCTCCATGAGACCAGTTGGCCAAGGTCCTCATCATCATCTTGGGTGGACCCGCCAGGCTCTCCCTTTGCAGATCCTGCTGGGACCCTGCCAACGTGGAGCTGTCACCAAGGTTCCTCGGGAATTAGTTGAGACTGTCAAGGAGGCTCTGCCACACAAGTGGTTCTCCCCTGCAGCCCAGGGGGACAAAGCCACCCTGCTCCTGCTCCCTTTGGTGGGGACACCTGGTGCTGACCCACAGAAAATTCAATGAGCTCTCAGGATTTGAACATTGTGGAGCATTCAGCACGGGGAAACTCCCCCCTTTTCTGGCCCAAGGTCACTAGTGGGTCCTTGCACTGTTTGTCCCTGCTTTGTGACAAGCTGCAGAGATGCGCAGGGAGCCTGGATGTGCCCCATGCCCTGAGCTGTCCCCCTCCATCCCTCCTTCCCTCCCCAGCACATACTGACCAGCTTGTCTGCGATCTTGTCCATGATGTTGGCGTTATACAAGCGGCGGCGCTGGTCCTGCCACCAGCTCTTGATATAGATGCAGGGCTTCTTCTCAAAGTATGGCAGGTGGAAGTAGTTCCTGCAGAAGGCAGAAGAAATGAGATAGGTTGTCCAGGGAGAAGCTGTGGATGCCCCATCCCTGGAGGTGTCCCTGCCCATGGCGGGGGGGGGAACTCGATGGTCTTCAAGGTTTCTTCCAACCCAAGTGGATGGGTGCAGTGCCCAGAAATTGCAAATTTACCATCTCGGACCTGGTGGCCCAGAGAGAAACTAGAGAAGCTCCCACTCCCACGACCTCGCCCGAAGCCTGGCAGCAGCGTGAGCAGGGGCACAAGGGAAACTGAAGCAGTAACACCCTTTTCTGGATGCTGGGGAGCATCTCCCACAGTCCCCAGGTCCCTGCCCTTGGCAGAGCTGACAGGTCTCCCTTGCTGGTGGGATGGAGCAGCAATAGTTGTGGCACAGTTAAAGGGAGGATGAGGCTGAAGAATGGGTTGATGCCTGGCCATGTGCAAAGCCACTGCAGGCCCCGCTGCACCTGGGATCGCCCTTGGTTAAACACCAGCTTCAGCTCATCCTTCGGGAGCCAGGAGATGTCAGCAGAGAAAAAAAACTCCCAGCACCCAGGGGATGGAGATGGAGGGGGGAGAGCATGGCAGCAGAGCCCAGGGGACAGGCTCACAAAACATCGGGGCTTCTCATCCCCATTGTCATTCACCTGGACATGGGGCTGGCGAGCAAGTGAGGAAACTCCCACGTTTATCTGGAGCACAAACGCCCTCGATTCAGTGTTTCATTTCCCAGCTGAATTAAGTCAGCCAGTTAATTCTATTAACATCTATCTGCTGGTATAACACGGTTAAAATCCTCTTTGACCTCTCATCAGGTCAAATCCAATTAGCTCTCCTTAGTACTGGTCCTTTGTATGCAAATCCAGGCTGAAGCCCAGCCCAGACATCCCAACACACGCGTGCTAATCCCAGGCAGTTTGGGGCTTTCTGATCCAGACGCTTGGGACAGTCCTGGTTCTGTCCAACACCAGCGTGTGGCTGTCCATGACCTTAAGCAAAGGGGAGACTCAGAGTATTTCGCGTTTTCTATCCCAGTCTCCTGCCTAACACATTCTCAAGAACTTTTTCCAGCAGCTTTTTGCATCCTCTCCCCTCTGCGTGGCTGTGACCTCGCACAGCTTTTAAGGCTTGGCAGTCTGTGGAAGTTCCCACTGACAGATCAGCCCGTGTCGGAACCGAGAGCCACATCTCTGCCCAGTGGCAGTTTGGTGGCCAGGGGGATGCGCTCACCTGTCTGTGACCAGGGGCTTCATGGGTTGAGACGAGGAAACAGAGACCAGGTCTCCATCCTCATCACCTTCATCCTCACTTGAGTTCTGGAGCAGCTCGGATTCCTCCTCGTCCCCATCCCCTCCCTCTTTCTTCCTCCGCAGGATGGGTTTGGTCATGCCATCGATCTGGTTCCCATAGTTACCTCAAGAAAAAAAAGTGAAATAAAGTCACAGGGTTGTAACTCCAATTGGTCTCAGTCTCTTGGCTTTAATTCAGGTCGGGGAGAAGTTTTCTCTGCAGGAACCATGGGGGACAGTGGAGTTCAACTTTCTGAACCCATGCCCAGGAACCATAAATGAGTGATGGGCATCTGTCCCCGCTCATGTCCCATAGGAATACACATCATTCCCTTGGTGGCCAGCCTCAGGAGGCACAAAGCCGTGGTGAGAGATGGAGCAGCTCCACTGGCTGCAGCACAGGATGCACACCATAGGTGATTTTGGGCCCCAAGTAGAGTAACCATCACCGTCTCCTTAATGTGAAAACTCTGCATGCTCTAGCATGCGTTGAGACAGAATATGGGGAAGAAATCCTGCTCTCAGCATTGTATCATGCATTTCCTGACAAGCACGCTTCAAAAGGCCAGGCTGGATGAGGCTTTGGGCAACCTGGGCTGGTGGGAGGTGTCCCTGCCCATGGCAGGGGGTGGCACTGGGTGGGCTTTAAGGTCCCTTCCCACCCAAACCATCCTGGGATTCTATAAAACCACTAAAAAACAACCAACCTATTGTGACCTCGAAGTTGATGGGCTTGTCACCAATCTTCCTGTCGATCATGGTAGCTTCCAGAAAGGCTCCAAAGAGAAAGAACTCCTCCATCTTCCCTGTGCAGTTCTGCAGGAGAAACCAGGGGATCAGGGCTGAAGTCAGACAGAGGGACAGGTCTCCTTGGGCTGAGGGGTGCATCACCTGGCACCTCTGAGCACCCTCAGGGGTTTTTTGAAGGTGAGGTGTCATTGCTGGGGCTTCCAAGGGGACCACGAGGGTTTTCTCTCGCCCAGCCTCTCTGCAGAGTCTTCAATTAAATATTCCAGCCTAACTTTTCAATGTGCTGAGATCAGTCACCCCTTGCACCTGAGGGACTGTCTAGGGGACGTTCAGGAATACGAGCCTGAGTTCACTCACAAATTAAACTAATCAAACCACACTGAACCATGGCAGAGGGGTTGGAACTCGATTTTTAAAGTCCCTTCCAGCCCAAGCCATTCTGTGGTTCTATGGTTTCTGCTCCACTCCCATGGCTCATCTTCACATGTGTGGGCATCTCCAGGTAGGACAAGCCTGGCTGTGCCTGTTTACGCAGAGCCTTGTGGGCTCTACACGTCAGGACTAAAGCTGGTGGGGCTTCTCTTATCAGGAAACAGCCATTCAGTTTCTCTGCCCAGTTTTACTCAGCCAGAATTAGTTGGGAAATAGATTAGATTCTTGGCTTCTGTCTGAAACTCATCTTCAGGATAGGAGTGAGACAGCTGGCATTAGAGAAGGACAAAGAGCCTTCTCCTAACACCCAACTGGAGAAACATCTTGAAAGTTTAGGATTCTCCCTCACTCAGGTATTCCTTCTGCCCAGCCCTCCCAAGAGAGGTGAGCATTTGAATTATCATAAAATATAAAATCCTTGCAAGGTTTGCATTCATTCTGGATCCCCCAGGGTCCAGAACATATGCTAAATGAAATCCTTGGTTGGTGAGACCAAAGACAATCAACCAAGAGGTCCGAGACCCAAGCCTCACCCCTGGCAGCTGTAGGGTCAGGGTGACTTACATCAGCAATGGACGTGGCCTGCTCGACCTGCACCTCGGTGGAGCTGTTGATCTCCGGGTTGCTGGTGTCCAAGATCTCCACGGCAAGGCTCACCAGAAGCCTGGCCCGGAAGGAGACACCTTCGCCCAGCCCCTCGTTCAGCTCTTGGTGCTCGTCCATCAGGGTGTAGTTGCGAGTGGAGCCGTACATGTTCACCCACGCGGGGCCGAAGGTGGGCAGGAAGCCTGCAGCAGAGCAGACACCAGGTAAGGAAAGGGATGAGCAAGGAGAAGGGCATGTCTTTACCTCAGGATACAAACTCACGGATGGGCATCACTCTCCTGGTCTGTGTATGGTGACACAGGCCTGAATATGCATGTGTGTGGGCATGGAAATGCACGAGTGCACCCACACGTTGGGCAAGTTACCCAATGTGAGAGTCAAGAAAGAAGAACCCCCCCATTAGTCCCCTTTCTAGAGCCATCTTTGGTTCCACACTGGTCCTGCCTACATATGTTGATGTGTTCACGTGTGCATGAATGGTGGAGCCTCTCAGATGCTTATCCAATGAATTTTTTTTTGTTTTGGGTGTCTTTGCTTCCAAGGGGGAGGCTGGAGGCTCGTGACAGGGCTTGGTTTCCAAAGAGCATGTCCAGTGACCTCAGAAGGCCACCGCAGTGAGTCAAAGCCCCCCCAGCTGCACACCAAGAAGTGGCTATCTCCAGGGGAAGGAGCCTAGGCTCTTTTGCTGACTCTCTGCCCCAAAGTAGCATCTCTCTGGTCTGAAGAAGGTAGCTCAGCCTGCCCCCCAACCTGAGCTTTACCTTTGTCTCCTTCGTTAGAGATCTTCCGCAAATCAATGAAATGGGTACCAATGGCCACATCATTGACTTTATCCGAGTCTCGGATCTGGATCTTTATCCGCTTGCACAACGGGGGGAACATTTCTGTGAAGATTATTTGCTCGTTCCAGAGAGGCTCATAGCTGCTTTTTTGTATGGATGTCTTCCCCTGCCGAGCGGGAGGAGATCCATGTCTGACAAGGGTTTGAGCTCCCAAGCCATCCCTCACAACCTGAACTTCTCCCTTGCCAATGACCAAGGAAACATGCATTCTGTCTCGTGCCTCTCCTCTCCCAAGTAACCAGCTCCTTTCCTCAACTGGAGAGCACTGCAAACCCATCATGGCCTGCACAAGAGAGGGGAAACCTTGCAAAGAAGGTGGCTTTGACCTAAATCTCAGCATCTTCATGCCAGGACAACTGAGCTCATCTCTGGCCGCCTGTCCAATGGCTGGTCTCGCTCATGTCACCTCCCAAGGTCACCCCGGTATCGCACGCAGCTTGCTCACCTTCTGCCCTGCGAAGACCACCTGCACGTAGGGGTCTACCAAGTCCTTGTTCTCCCCAATGAGAGCCTTCTTCACGTTGGCCATGATGCTGGTGTTCATCCGGGGCAGCCCCTCAGCTCGATAGATCTTGATGTAGAAACGAGCCCATTGCCTCTCTGGAGGGACCCCGTCCGGGAGGAGAAGGTTCCTGCAACGTCAACAGGTAGGGTTGAGAACATCTGCTGGGGCTGGTGGTTTGTCAGAGGAGGCTTAGCAAAGAGGGAGAAGCCACCCCACTTTCTGAGCACAGGCTCTGTGGAGGTGGAAAGATGACTGCTTCTGCAGCCATACATTTTATTGCCGTTCTGTTTCTGCCCATCTTCCTGCTTTGGGGTGGGGTGGTGCCTTGAGGTGCCCCTGGGACAACATACATTCCACTAAAGGGATATAATAATTACTGTCCCTGGAGTCTAGGGGACAATTAGACTAATTTAGACATCTAAATGAATGGGATGTTAGAAGAACCTCTTTTCTTTAATCAGGACACAAAGGGAGCCGGGGTGATTATTTTGGGGTGAGACTTGAACTCCACCAAATTGTTTTTCTTGGTGGCTTTCCTCTCCTGGGGGAAGAAGTGAGAGCCATGGGAGATGAACAAAACAATTTCTAGATGAATTGCTGGAATAGTCCATGAAAAAGCAGAATAATATCACCACAACAGCATGAAACAATGACCCAAAATAGTCCAGGTGGTGCCTCAAGCCCACCGATCCAGAGCAAGTCAAGAAAGCTGCAGTAGTACTTTGCTGCTAGTCTGTGTTTCTGGCCATGTGGTGAGAGGCTGAGAGGTGCACTTGGAGATATTTAATCAACCTGAAAAATTTTGGGTCTGGAACTACGTTTTAAACTCTCCTGATTTTTCTTCCATGGTCTTTTAGATGCTCTGGGGAGTCACAAAGCCCTGCCCACCCATGCAGCCTGGGAAACCTCACCCAGACCTCCTTGCTTTGCCTGGGCAGTGGGTGATGAGAGCCCATCCCATCTCACCTCACCTTCCCATCCCATCTCATCTTCCCATCCAAGGGTCAACTGGAACACCGGGTAAACAGTGGGGACATCAAGCTGTTTGACATCAGGCTGGTGTTGGTACAGAGAGCTCAACCACCAGCAGATGGTCTGACCTGACAGAAACGACTGGTCTGTCCTTGGCATGACCTGGATTTGCACCAGTAACCTGCCATCCATTCTCTCACTGAAAAGCAACTTATTGGCGCCTCTGATTTCATTGCACAAGGTGGGTATGGGAGGGAGGGGGGCTCCCAGCCTGATGTGGCAGAGCTGCTGTCCGCATTGTATGATCCAAGGCCAAGAGACGTGAGAAGTCATTCCCCAAAAATATCTCAGTGAAGCTTGCTCTGCAGATCCTTACCCTTCAATGTCATCCTCGTCCGTCTCGTTGGCTTTGTGTGGTGTCTTGATGTTGTCCCCTTTAGATGTCACACTTCAGGTAACCCTTCAGCCCGGCAGTGAGATCCTCGGGGTCAGAAAGGATGGCCCATTTGTGGTAGAACTGGTGCTCTGGAAGCCAGGGGACAAGACAGTCATTTGTCAGAATGAGACACAGCAACTACCGCAAGGACTGGAAACGTCCTTCCACTTGAGTGGATCTGAAGATATGTGTAAGGGACACCTTCAAGTGTGAGGAATTCAGACAGAAGCCCCTGAAAAAGTCATTACAAAGATGTTTCATTACAAGAAAGATGGGGATAAACTTTTTAACAGGGCCTGTAGCAATAGGACAAGGGGTAATGGTTTTTAAACTAAAAGAGGAGAGGTTTAGACTAGATATAAGCAAGAAATATTTTACACTGAGGGTGGTGAAACACAGGCACAGGTCACCCAGGGAGGTGGGAGATGCCCCACCCCTGAAAACATTCAAGGTCAGGTTGGATGGGGCTCTGGGCAACCTGGGCTAGAGGAAGATGTCCCTGCCCACTGCAGGGGGTTGGACTAGATGACCCCCATGGTCCCTTCCAACCCAAACCGTTCTAGGACTCTGTGATTCTACGTGTCTCACGCTGAAGACAGAGAAGCAATGGGATAAACTGTCTGAAGGGGAGTGGAGCCTCCACAACCGGGAGTCACCATCCCTGGGGGTATTTAAAGACGTGTAGATGTGGCCCTAGGGACATCGTTTAGTGGTGGGCTGGGCAGTGTTGGGTTAATGGTTGGACCCAATGATCTGAAGGGTCTTTTCCAACCTAAATGATTCTATGAGTCTAAGCCTTTGAGGTCTCAGGTGCCTTTTGGATGGTGTTAGAAAGACTTCAGCCTTCTGTGGAGCCAGGAACCAGACCAGATGCTCCCTTCAGGTCCCCCCTGACCATCTGCTGGCCACCCCTGCAGGCACGCAGGACACGTTCCAAACAGCGTTCACATACCAGGTTGGGTATAAACGGTTCCAACGTCCATCTTGAAGGAGCCCACCAAAGTCCCACTGCGCAAGAGGTTTTTTGAGTGGATCACCTGGCAATTGAGAGGGGAAAACAAGTCAGATTTTTTTTTCTTTTTTCCCCATGCCCTGGGAGCATATAACAGGGTTCAGCGTCAGATGGGAAAGGAGCTGACACGTTTCCCTCGGTCTGTAGAAGGACACTAAGAGGCACGGTGGGGTTGGCAGCTCTTGCTTAGCAGTATTCCAAGCAAGTGTATACTTGGACTGAACAAAAGAAAAATGCAAAGAAACTAATCTTTGAACAAAGATGCAGTTTTCCAGCCACTATGGGAACAAACACTGGGACTTCTACCTGAAGGAAGGGTCTTTAGGATGCTCAGAATCTAGGATCTAATTCCCTTTGTGGGAGAAATCGTACAGCTGCTCTGTGCATGGGACAGACACGGATACTCCTAATTAGCGTGCTCTGGACAGTGAATACGCAAATCTTGTTCATCGCCCTCCTCTGTGTCAGCAAGAGGGACCGGGGGTCTGCACAAGAGGCGAGGCTCGTAGGACCAAACCCCTCGGCTCTTGCTGGGGGTCTCGCATCAAGGACCCATCCCCAGCGCAGAGGCAAAATGGGCTGGTTTCACCCAAAGCCCCACAGAAAGAACAACACAACCTCCTCACTTACAGACAGCTTGATGATCTTGTCGAACATGACGTCTGGGGGGACGTGGAAGTCGAAGACGAAGTAC
>NW_010146489.1:30660-31259 GCF_000699245.1 Pterocles gutturalis
GGGCTCCTTGGGGACCGGAAGGCAGGAGCACGGCGCACGCCCCGGCTGGGGAAGCTGTGGCTGCCCCGAGGAGCATCCTGCAGCGTGTCACCCCAGGGATGCATCTGTGGGAGCCCCAAGCTCTGCAAGCTGGGGAACTAGAAGGAAGCACTAACTTCATAGAAAAAAAAACCCGACAATCATTTAGCACAGTGCATTTTTAATTTTTTTTCCAAAAGACCAGAGGGCAAAAGCTTAATTTCTCCTCCTGTGTGGTTTGAGGTTTCATCTTATTCCGACAAGGGGTGACAGAAGGAAAAAAGGAAAAAAAACCCCAAATGACAAAAAAATTACATTTAATAGATTAACAGCAAGGTAGACCCTGAGGAGCGGGTAGCCATGAGCATCACAGGAGGCCAGACCCACCTCGTTGTAGTAAGGGCAGTTGGTGGATTCCTTCATGGATGTGTATTTCTTTTCCTCTCCAACCTCCACGCAGACCACAGGGTCCATGTTGAGCCCTACCAGCTGCCGCGCCTCGATGATGGTGATGCTGACCTGGGAAGAGAGATTTGGGCACCTTCACCTCCAGAGAGCAGCCTTCACCCCTGCCTCCCCAT
>NW_010146490.1:0-226 GCF_000699245.1 Pterocles gutturalis
AGTGAGGCAGTGTTGGGGACCGGGCCAGCAGTGGTCCGGGCAATGGGGCTGGGGCCCCCCCCTGCGCCTCAGTTTCCCCATTTTTGGGGGGGGTTTGTTCCAACAACTCATTTCCCCCCCTTGTTTCCCCCCCCTTTTTTTTTCCTTTTCTCCCCCCCTTATTATTTTTTTTTAAATTTTTAATTTTTTTCCCTTTTTCTCCCCATTTTCCCCTTTTTTTCCTCCT
>NW_010146491.1:0-753 GCF_000699245.1 Pterocles gutturalis
AGGTATTTTTAAGTGTAAAATTATAAGTTGCACTGAAATGTGCATAAATACGCACGTGTTAAAAAGTTAACTTATGTACCTGTATATTGATGTGCTCATTATTTGGCTGAAGACTACTGCAGAATGAGGCCCCCTGAATTTAATAGAATTATTTACTGGAATGGGCAGCATCAATCGATTAATCTAACCGGAGCTGTAGGTGCCTGATTTCATGAGACACAATGTAATGTTTAACTCCAGGCAGTTGGGGTGGGGGGAAGTAATAACTAAAGATAATGTCTCAAGAGTGGAAATTAGTGCCAAATAAATAAATAAATTTGAGTGCTTTATAGCAAACAAAGTTGCATTTGCACCTATACACCTTCATGTAATCTGTGCAAGATTAGTTGGAGGTGCAAAGCAGGAGTATGTTTTCTTTGCAGTTTAATGTACAGCAAATTGCAAAGGAGGAGTTTTGTTGAGGGGTTTTTGTTGGTTTCGTTGATTTGGGTTTTTTTCTGGTGTTTACAGTAATAAGGTAGCAAACATACCTGTTGATTAGTGATTCGTTTAAGTACGATGATTTGCCTCATGGCAACACTCGGTATGTACTTTATTTTCATGCTGAAACAAAATATTGCTTATTAAACTGTGAGGCTAGTGGAGGGTTGGTACAAGCAATCTCCAACTTAACAATTTCAACCAGTTAAGGAAAAGATGAGTAATGCAAAGAAAAGACATATTTCAAGCAAATTCGGAGTAAAGGATAATAAA
>NW_010146492.1:0-5576 GCF_000699245.1 Pterocles gutturalis
GACCCGAGCGCTGGTGGGGTGGTGGCGGGGGAGGCCTAAGCCATGGGGAAAGGAAAAATGAGCATTCAGATAAACTGTTCGGGGACAGCAGCGTGGTTGTGCGCAGCCAGGCGTGTTTGGCTGGTGTGTTGCTCGGGGAGGGCAGCGCTGGCAGGGTGGGGTTGGTACGGGGCCTGGAAAGGAGCAACAGGTGATGTGTGATTGCTTGTCAGCCGCTGTGCGAGCTTGCAGGGGAGGGTCACCTGTGTCCTGCAGGAGGGCCTGATGCATTACAAGGACGGGTGAGTTATTCCTCTCTCGCTATCCTGTTTTAAGTTGATTTCTGTTATTTAAACTCACTTGGCTGTGTAGTTAGGTACTTGCCTAAGTTAAGCAGTGAGAGCTTCTGAAGGAGGTTAGTGAGGATTTCCTGTTGCTGTGCTTTTATTTTCAATGGGAAACCTGCAGTTACTCTTTTTCTTGTTTTTTCCACAGTCCTGAGAAGTGACTGCACTGGTTGCATCAGTGCTGTCCCCTAAAGTTCCCCATTTGTGTAAATTTTCAGGAATTGAATAACTGTGTTGAACTGTAGGTGAATCTAACACCCAGGCCCATGTGTGCTGAAACTGGCCTTGGAGAGGGAAGTGCATAGGCAGGAATTGGTGCATGCAACGTCTATGTGTTGTACAGCCCACAGAACAACAGGTTACTTAAACCATTTAAAAAGTAGGTTCTACCTGTTTATTTGCTAAATCTTGGATTTTATTCTTTTCTGCTGTGAGGCCAGGGTTCTTTTTGTGCTTAAGCATCTCTTTTATTGTTTATACCTGATCCTTTTCATTGCTAGAAACAGCATGTACCTAGCATCCTCTTCTGCTGAAAATTTTGCCACTCCAGGATAAACTTGACTTTGACTTATAGGTATGATGCCCCAGCTGTATTTAGTACTTATTTTTAAGTGTTATCAATAATATAATTTATTTATAGTCATTACATGTTTCCTGTTTTCTCCAAAATATGTTCTGTGTATAGTAGATATTTACATACATTCTACATGTCTTTGGCAAAAGTGCTTCAATTGCTGCTGCTGATTGAACTAATATTTTATTGTATATACACTTTGGGTATTATTGTTTGTGTTAGTTGTACATGTGATGCTATTTACAGTTTATTGTGTAGAACTATAAGTTCTGTGCTTCTGTGTGTAAAAAATATAGATATGCATGGAGTTATGTCAGATTTATCTTTGCAAGTATTCTATGGTTTAGCAGCCCTTCTAGGCTTCTGGAAAGTGAGATTTTCCATAGATAGCAAATTTCTTGGATATTCTCTTTATCAAAACCAAAACTAGAAGTGTTAGAAGAAATGTATTTCTGTAGAAAAATGCAAGCAACTGAGACACTAATAAACATCATGTGTTTGAGGCCTTTTTTTGTAAGTTACAAAACAATGTGTTTTATGCAAGCTTTTGGTATTCAGGAAACCCAAACAGGAAAATATAAAGCAGGTATGCTCTTTAGTTGCTTGTGGGACCAACCAGATTCTCCTTGTAGCCCAAGCCCTAGTGTTGACACAAATTGCCATGCCAGAAGTGGAGTCCACCTGAGGTGCTGGTGCTCCTCAGTCTTTGCAGCTGTTGGTGACTGGAATGCTTAATACAGAACTCTTGCTTTGTGTCTGCAAATTTATCATCTTCCCTGAAGGCAGCAATGGCAACTGTGCCCTTTGTTTTGACTATGGGCTTCAGACAGCTTAAAAGATAAGGGTCCATCATGTACAGATCAAAACCTAGCTTTGACGGTTGAGCAAACTTATGTGAAATCATGCTGTAGATGACTGTTGCAGTCATTGCATCTAATTTTACAATAGCCCTCTTTGTTATTGTGAGAAATAAAGTTTTGATGCTACAGTCTTCAGCTCTAGAAGATGAGAGAGTAATTGGGAAGAGAGCAAAACACAAAATTTTGTTTACAAGAACACTGTTGATTTAATATTTGTCAAGTAATTATAAATGATTTTGAAATAGCCTCAGGTGCTACTCCTGTTTCTGAATGTCCTTGAGAATTTTAGTGGTTTTTTTTTTTATTTTAGATAACCATGTTTTTCTCTTAAAGAAGCATGGAAGCCTCCTATGTTTAGAATAAGCAATGAGCACATGCAGTGCACTGTTAAAAGCCAAGTAAACATACCAAAGGAAAAAAATCTTTCTTCTTGTCTGTCTTTCCTGGCTTAACCTTTATTATGCTCAAGGAGGGAGGAACAATTTTTAGCAGAAACTTGTCATCTTCATCCAGTTGGCTTGGTGCTGTTGACTGGAAAAATTATTTATTTTCTTATGTATTACGTTTTCTCGGAAGCACGGGATTATGGTTTCAGAAGTCGTGTCATTGTGCAGTAAGTGGTCATTACCTCTGCTGTGACAGTAGTACATGCGATCCTGCTGGCTTTCTGTTTATGCGCATCACTGCTAGCCTGCAGAGAATTTGAAGGACAGACACAGCGAAGTGACTACTATTGTGTCCTGTGCCACTGGAGCCTGTGTACAGGGAAGAAGTAACGATCACTTTGTTAACTACCTCCCTATTCCCTAGGGGGAATTCACACCTGAATTTAATCTAGACACAAAGCCAGGGTCAGTCAAGACATAGGTGGATGATTTTTTTTCCCTCCAAACTTCTCTGGTTTAAAACTCAGTGCTGTTTTATTATTACATTTTATGGAGATGTTTTTCTTTCTTGCAGTGATACATATAGTCATTGTTGGTTGCTGTTCATTTGTACAGAAGTCTTTGCTTTTGGCAAAAGAAGGAGGAAGGAAGGTGGACTGTTCCTTTCTGGATCTCTTGGGATAAATAAGCACTTTGATAGAATAGTATCAGTATCTGGAATAGTTACTAATATTTTAAGTATGTAGGTGCTCAAAAAAAAAAGGGAGGGGTAGAATTTGGATGAAATACTTGCAGAGACTGTGGGCTGGTGTGAAAGAAAACAGCTGGTATATTCTCTGGGACATATTGCATGTTTTGTCATGTGTTGCCAAATTGCTCCTTGTGGTACCCTGTGTCAGCTTTATGACACGGTACTCAACACTTTAAAAGAGCATGTGCTTTCCTGTTGTGCTGCTGTTCATATTTGTTCTTTTTCTTTAGAGTTCAGAATGTAATTGATTGTTCTGATATTATAATCTCTTAATTATTGTTTTTCCGTTTGTGAAAACGTACTGTTTTTTCCCTGCTGCTGTGGTATGGTTTTTCTCTCTTTTTCCTTGCTGTTAGTTCTTGATGGACGGTGTCATGCACAGTGAGATCTTATCCAGTGCAGTGTAGGACCTTTAAAATAAGGACTATAAATCACAAGAATTTTGGGATTTTAGTCACAAATGTAACAAATTATAATTTAACCATTCTCTATGGTGAGAAACATCTTAGTGGTATCAAAAGGAGGCCTTGAATAACTTTTTCTAAAAAATATGTATTTATTTCATTGCCCTATAGAAAAAAATGGTTTTAATCAGGAGGAGGAAATTCCATGTTTGAAATTCAGCTATGCTCCTAAATAATTTGTGCATTTTGGAAAATTCTACTTAAGAGTTCAGACTGCAGAAAAAAAAATAAGACAAAACTCTTCTCTGTCAGTTTTTGGGAGTTGCCCTATCTCATTCTGAACTGAATTGCAGAATGTTGTGTGTTGCTTAAAGTAACACTGAAAGTACAGTTATAATAGGAAAAAAACCCCCAGAACAGTACTGGGTTTTCTATTGTAATACTTGGTTGTGTAAACCAAGTATTACAAGTTTTTTTTACCACTGCTCCTAAACTATTGCTGGTTCGTGATCTCTCATGCTGCAGGCATTGAACTGAAAGAAACACTGAATTTTGTTTTCTTTGTTGGTCTCAGTTTTAATCTTTTAATTTCCTGTGGCCACATGCAACACCAGGGAATTTCACGGGCATTGTGTTGCCTGCTGATTGTGTATCGTGTTAAGCAGCTGGACAGTTCAGCAATCATGGGATAACATCTGGATCAATGACATGCGGTGTTGATATATACCATATTGATTTTGAAAGATGTTGATAGTGGATGCATGTTGGTAAAGTAATTTGAAATGCCTGAAATAGAAATGCTATAAAAGTCCAGAATTAAAAGGGTAATTTTATGTTACAGCAAAAGGCAAGAGAGTATTAATAGGGAATTAAAATTGCAAATAATGCTTAAATAGTTCAGCATGTAGTGCTTGCATCAAATGTGAATGACATTTCTAACAATGCTGATGAAATCCAAGGTGTTTTTTGAGACAAGAACCCAACAAGAAATTAATGTATTGTTGCTGTGTGGTTGTTTGTTATACTGAAATCTTACTGAGAAACCTAATCATGAGAAGCAGGAAGGACACAGTTTATTAAGTGTTCTCATCCATGACCTCATCAATTCAGAAATGTGTTCTTTGCTGTACTTCCAAGTGTTTTATCTAATTTAGTCTTGAATAACTTCCCTTTCTCTGGGAAAAATATTCTACTTTATATTGTATCTTGGTGTTAATAAGTGTTTTCTGATGCTCAGCCTATGCCACCCTCTTCCCTAAGTTCATCCCACTCTTTCATTTATGCCCCTTAGAGTCATGCTGTGTAAGTCCTCTCCCTCCTCCATGATTTACATTACCATCATATTTCTTCATAGCTGTCATTTAGCCAGGCTAACTTATTTCTTTATTTTGTCTTTTTTTTTTCTCTCCTTCCTTTTTTAGTGCATATTGAAATTTTTATCTTAGGAAGCAAACTTAGCTGTAAAACAAGGACTGATACTTTGTTTAAGAGCAACTGAGAATCTCTGTGTAGCCACGTCTATCTTTTTTGCTGACCTCTGATTTCTAGTTCTCCATGTTGGTTACAAATGGTACTGCAAACTTTTTTTGTTAAAAGATCGTGATTGCATCAAAGATGTATTGGTAGAGCAAAGTTCTTTCTTCTCAAGAGTTTGTTTTTGTTATATATGAATGTGTATGTGGGTATGTATAAAAGCATGCGTGAATATGTATAGAAGTGTGTGCACAGTCATGTGGTGATGGTAAAGGTGAAGGTAATGCTGTTTCTCTGGGATTCTCCATGCTGTAGTGTTGAGGATTTGTGCACAGCTGGTACAGTACTGTAGGGTTTTATTTTTTGATTAGCCATTCTTATGGCCTGGGTATGGAAAATCAAAGGCAACCTGCTGCGTGGGTGCATCCTGGTTCTTTTCCTGCTCCCAGCATTGTAGGCATCGGCCCTCTTGTCAGATGATAGTAGGGGCTAGCTCCACTCAAGTCATGGGCTATTGCTTAAGTCTTTCCCTGAAAACCCAGTTCACTAAGCATTTTCTTGTATATACTTCTTGTGTGATTGTTTTCTTGGAAGCATTTCCTAGAGCAAAGTATCAGTGAGGTAGAAGTATCATATTGCTATAAGGTAGAGTGAAGAGAAAATGTGAGAAATTATGTAAGAAAACATGTTATCCAAGGTAAAATAAAAGTGGAAAGTTCTTGTATAACATCTTGAAAAGGTGTTATTAGGGAACTCTGAGAATGGAACATATGGAAGATATTAATTTATTTTTATTTTAGGG
>NW_010146492.1:5607-29816 GCF_000699245.1 Pterocles gutturalis
GGGAAAGAAAGGTTAAGCCAAACTGTGGTTTTCAATGGATGTGTAAAGCAATAAGGATTAAGTGGATCTGTTTTCTGACTGTGTGATAAGGGGAGGGGGAATAGGACTTTGTATTTGTAGTGCATTTTAATTTTATATGATGCTGTGCATCCATATAACTTTTTGTTCTAGTAGCTTGGGCTTTTGGTCCATAAAAAAATCCAGCAGTTTAAATATGAAGCTGAAGCAAGGAAATCTAAAGAGTGGAGATTATGGGACAATGTTTTCATTTAAAAGAGGAAAGCAATATAACTGTACTACTGAATTGTAATAATGGTAGAGTTTAAGATAACAACTTTGCATCATCCTTGACATTTTTGGTTTTTCATCTTGTGTCTCTTGTGTCGCTGTCAGTTTTGTGTCCCCAGAGCGCTGGCCGGCATTCATGATAGAGGATTAGGGACATGTTTCTAAATATCTCAAGCTTCTGATGAATTTGTGAGGATAAATTGTCAATATTTCCTACATGTCTTTACACTTCTAGACAGAACTTTTTTAAACTTTCTGTTTCAGTGTTTTATATCTGGGGTGACTGTGACAAAATTTGTCTTTCAACCAGTCCCTGAAGAGAAGAGACAAAGCACTGAATAAGCTGACGGCCAAAGGAAGCAGGGCTGAGGAAAGACTCTCTGGTTGTGGGTAAGTAATTACAAATAAACTTAGCTTTCTGAATCTATATTGGACACCAGCACTGCCAGCCTTTTTAGGTGGTAACAAGTTTTCAGTCCTTCTCAATGTTAATTAATAATAATAGTAATAAAATCTTTCTTCATCCTCACCAACTGTTAAAGACAGGTATGTGAACTAGATATGCTAACTAGGTATGCTAACTATCTAACTTGGGTTTCCATATAGAATTCATGCATTTCCTCACTCCTAATGGAAAGACAAAGAAAATAATAAGACTTGACATGTAAAGATAGGTAGATAGGTAGAAGATGATAATCTTCTGATGGACAAATTCTATCATCTTTATATTGGAGTGTGTCCATATCTTTGAATAGAATCCCTTTGAAATCTTTCCAACTGCATAAACAATAAGTTGCTGTTCAGTGTGAGAACAGGTGTCAGAATTAGGTTCTCCTTACTTTACAAACCACTTATTAATTGATGCAAGTTAGAATCCAGCCTAGGATGCTCTGGTGGATGGAGAGTGAGCTTCTGAGAGACGCAACGGTTATGGCCTTAGAAATCCCACCGTTAAACTTCCAATCTGTTGTTATGTTCTGCCCCATAGCAGAATAGGCTAACGGGAACGTGTATCCATGTCTCTTCATAAAGTTTTGTGTCTTAGTTCAAAATGGGTTTGAGGATGGATGTAGGTGGAGATGCAGACCTACAAAATGGAGCTGCCAGCTTTCCTATAGAAATGAGTTTAACGTCCTGCAGAAAGACAGGAAAGAGGAATGGGGGAAGAAACAGTTTGAAGTACCGTTCTGGGAAGATTTGAGGGTTCATCTGTTTGGAGTCCTGAATGAAGTATCTCTGTTCTAGAAATTCTGTGATTACATTTTCCAGGTATGATTTGTAGCCCAGGAACAGTTTTGCCCAAGATGTAGTTGGTTTTGTTTGGGTTTTTGTGTTTGTGTTTTGTTTGGTTGTTTGTTTTTTATTTTCTTTTTTTTATTTTTTTTTTCCTGGCACTATACATGCTTTGTTTCCTTTCATTTATTTTTATGCAGGTTATTTTCATGATTGTTTAACTTTTGCCTTTATTGGAAATGATTCCTGGTGAAGTATGTGTGCTGTATCTAAAATGGAAAAAAACAAGATAAACAGAGCAAATTATCAGCATACTTGCAGTTTTAATGGTGCTTCTTTTAAATTTTTTTGTGTATGATTTCAAAATTGGTTTGACTTTTGGGAAAGTGCTCAAAACCCTTCATTGAGGAGTGTTCTTGTTTTTGGGAATATTAGCATAATCTTTTCATCGTTTTCTTATTTATTCTAGCTGTAAACATAGCTTTTTTGCAACATTTCCCTTTACTTTGATTTTATTATACTGATTACATTACACCAGTTCTTCCCTTGGGAAGATAATATTCTAAACTGGACAGATATGGTACTGCACATGTAAAATTATCAAATATTGAAGAGGTAATTAAATATCGGCTCTATATAGGTTTGCTGAACTTGGAAGAGCTACTTGCTTTTTATGTTGGCACACTAGCTTTGTTGAATTTTATGGAAGAAAGTTGTTCTAAACAAATAGATGTTGCTTGATAAAGGTTAGCTTTTTCTTTTTTCCTTCTGTCTCTCTCCATCCCTGCACAGATTGTGTTTCTTATTCCTCCACCCTTCTATCCCCAATTCTGATACTGCCATTTATTTCTCAATTTTATTTTGGTAGGCTATATTCTTAATATAGTATTCATTCTACAAAGAGAAATTCCTCTGGATAGATGAAGACTTAAACTAAGTAGGTGGAAACACCATGCTTGTTCTAGTTTCTTTTATCAGACTCTGTGGGGTTTTTTGAATGATTTTTTTAATAAACACCATTTGAAAGACATTGCAAGTTCTACCAAATCCTGTTTCCTCACCTGATACTAGTTTGTTTGACCCTGGTGTCCCCCGACTGCACTCGTTCCAGACCCTGAGTGACAGAGCCTGCTGGGTCTGTGTGGAAGATGATCTTTCAGCATGTTGCAATTCTAGTTCTACCAATGTTTGTAGAGAGAAAAATAAGAACAGTTATTATGTTTTAGTTTTGATTGTCTCAGTCTGTAATGGACATGGTATGAACTGAAGATTGTTTTGTCATATGTGACTTTGAGCTATAATAACACCTTATTCTTCACTAATAATAAAGATTTGATTCTTTCATGTTATTGTTTACTTTTTTCCCTAACTTGTACAGTTTCTTCCACCCAGTGGATGTGTATATCTTGGCTCAAAATGTAAGATGAGAGGGATGTTGCCTTTGTTATCTAAAGATCAGAATGAGAAATCTGTGTGCTGTAGTTTGAGATGTGTATCCTGAGCTCTATGTTTTCTTTCACTGAGCTTGCTTTGGAGGGAAGTAGGGTTTTCAAGTATCTGGTGCCACAAAAGGGTTCTCTAACATAATTAAAATAATGCGGCTTTCTCAAGGCCTTTCAGACAAAGGTTTTCTTTTGTTTTCCGTGCTGTGCTTTAGCTGGAGTAAGTATATCAACATAAGCAAGCCTTATAAGGAGATATTACCTCGTAACATTAAAGATGATAAAGCACAAAGCTGCGTGAGATCCCATTGTCGTGACATGCTGTAAAGTCAGAGAGCCAAATATATCCTATTTTCTAGCATTAATGACAAAAAAAGTTAGTGATATTACTCGTATTACTCTTGTTATTTCTAGCGTAATGCTCTTTTTCTTTTTTTTTTTTTTTTTTTTTTTTTTTTTTTTTTTTTTTTAAATCCAGTGTGGTAGAACTGGATGGAGACACAGTTTAAACCTGTATTTTAAGCCATACTTCCCTTGCTTTGCTTGCTGAAGAATATCTTGTAACTAGTTCTTCTTTAACAAGTTATAGGAGATGTCAACACCTGAACACCGTAAAGGTAATAGTGTTCAGGCGTAATCAAATACAGTGCTACAACGTGGGTGTGCCTGAACACATATGAAGTGTCATTGACTAAATTAATCCTAGCCGTAAGCTTTAGCAGAACCAGAGCACAGTTGTATCAGGAAATTAGAACTGATTTAAGCAAATCCATTTTAAGATTTGACTTGTATTTATATTTATTTGAATAGGCAGAACTTTAAATTGAGGGATTTTATAAAAAATGATGAATATTTCTCAACAGAATTTATCTATAATTCAGTATCACTTGTTGCAGTTAAAGTATTTTTAAGGAAAAAAACTACCCTTTTTTACCCTTAGGCTTTAACCATAGTCAATGTGTTTCTTTAGCTACAGTTACAGAAAATGTTTCACAGTATAAGTAGAATGTTTGCAAATGAGGTTTTCTGTCTTTTGGTGACCTGTATACATTCATAGCTGTAGAGTATACAAAGTAAAATTTTTAAGCTTGTTAATGGAGGTTGACTAGACAGTCAATACTTCTAAGTCTCCTTGAGTACACTTGTTTTTAAAAGAGCAAAGACAGTCTTTCATCTTGCAGCCCAGCAATGCGTTGGAAGACTGATACAGCAGCACAGAGGCTTGATAAAGTTATGTGAGATTTTGAAGAAATACATTATCTGTTCACCTGTGGTAAATTTTAGTGCTGGAATCAAGGAAATAATGCCAGAGTAGTTGAAAAGTAAATAAATATATAGTAAATAAGTTCGCTAAAAAGAGCAGGGTGAAGGAAAGCAAACTGAAAATGTTTAGCAGTGCAATCTTAGTTCATTTTTGTTTTACCTTCTGAAATTTGTATTGCTGTGAGACCAGCCGTATTGAGACAGAGACTGTGATTGTGTGAGACCTGCTGGCAGAGCTGTCTGTATTGTTTGCAAATCCTACTGTTTGTGTGCATACAGCATTTTGTGTAGGTTAAATGGGTTGGAATGAACTGCGTCATTTAGAAACTTATGTGGTGGGTTGGTTTTTTTTTTTCCTTTTACAATGTGCCAGTCAATACCACACTCTGTGTAGGCTAGCTGCTTTTTCCTATGCTTTTGTTTTATTTTTTTTCTGCTTATTAGTACCTGCAACCCATGTGATTTGGGACTGAATGTAAATGATGATACAGAGTTTCTAATACAGATTTTGTGTGCTATAACATAGTATGTATTTGCAGTTCCAGCCTAAGACTTTGGGTAATGGTTCTTGTGAGATGAGGGAGTCTTCTGCTTCTAAACCCCGTTAGCAGTAAGAGAACACAACAGCTTAAATCACTAGCACATAAATGGAAGAATAAAAAAAACCACAACTTGATCATTGGTTTCTGTTTCAGTCAACAGAAAAGAGCTTTAGCAATAGGTAATCATACCAAAGCAATACAGGTTTTTGCATTACCTAAAGAAAAAGTGTTGGAGTAAATAGAATTTACTTCTTAGTACAACTTGTAGGTCCCATTTACATATTTCAGAGATAATGGGCCCTTATTAAGGAAAGTGAGCTGACAGCAGTGTTTTAAAGTAGAAGAAAGTCTCTGAAGTGTTTTTTCAAGAGCAATATTAGCAGCTGGATAAATCTATAGGAATAATTTTTTACTCGTATCTTAAACTATAATAGTCTATGTTATTCTGCAGCTATGTCTGTATTCAGTCAACAGCTGAGTTTAGAACCCTTTCTTACACTTCTGGAATCAGTTAAAAAAAAAAAAAGTTGCTAGCATATTTTTTAATTGGATGTCTAACAGTGGCTCTGCAGAAATTTTCCCTGGCAAAGCAAAGCAGAAGAACAAATGGTAGGAATTTCAGTCAGCGCCTTTTGATACCTCTCTTTAGTCTTGGACAGGGGTTGTATGAGAAGGGGCAAGCAGACTGGGACATCATTTCACATTCCAATTCTGGATTTCAGAGCTCCATGAGGGATACTTTTGCACTGCATGGGAATAAAATCCTGCTGCTCTGGCTCCCTGGTCACAAGGTTCCCAGTGGTGCTGCACAGCCATCCAGGGCTTCTGCATAGCTACAGCAAAGCAGACCTAAGGTGGGGTAATAAAGGTTGTAGTAATACTATTCCCTTTCCATTGTTTTTAATGTGTTTATTTAACATGAAATAGAAGGAGGTGCTAAGAGTAGATGTCTTTGGTTATACCTACAAAACTTTTTGAACTTGGATGTGATGGTCCATGGCAGGGGAGTTGGAACTTGATGATCTTTAAGGTCCTTTCCAACCCAAACCATTCTATGATTCTATGATTCTGTGATTCTCTGATTTAATGGATTTGATCAAAGAAAATGCCTTTTCCAACAAGAAATCTTTCTTAGAATATGAAGGGTGCAAGGTGGCCAACTAGGCAGCATTGCATACACAAGTCTTACAGAAAATGTGTCTGAACACAATTTTTCATTTAAGCTTGTATCCCTATGTAGATGGAATGTAAAGTTTTAGGTGTAGACATCATTTCTCCTGTTGAAAGCTGGCAACTTCAATTTTTGTTTAACTGATTCTTGAACAAAAAAACATTATTGTTTATTATTTAATTTCCTATGCAGTGGTCATTATATTTAAGACACTGTTTGTGATGGCTAGTAGCAGTGATGCATATATTGGATTCCCAAATAAAGATTTTACAGCAACTCCCATCCAGCGCTGCTTTAAACAAATGAGAGCCTTTAGGCTGACCTGAATGGACATCTACTGAAACCCTGACTAAAAAGAGATAGAACTAAGGATCTGTGCATCACTGGCAGCTGAGTTTTGAGGTGCTGAAATTAAATTATTATTTTAAATACAAGCATTTAGTGAAAACAGAATGTGAAAAAGCATTGTTAGCAATATTTGAATCAAAGGCAATTCAGATAGGTTTCATAAATACAGTCCCAGCTTACTGAAGTTGTCAGACAATTGTGACATTACATTGCAAATTTAATTAAAAATGGATAGTTTTTTGATCTGAACATTCATTCTTTATTTATTTGACTTTAGATTACTTCATATTATCTTTCTATTAAATTTAGGAAGCCTTTTAAATTTAGTCCTCCATTTCCAGTGCATTGGACTGATATTTTTCATGCTCAGATATGACAATATTTTGGTGCAATGGTGAACAATGTGGCACATAAATAAATTTATAACGAGGGTAAACCTGTATGTGAAAGGAATAGTTGAAAACATCTAAAGCTATTGATGTAACAATAATAGTAGTAGTCTGTTTTCCTTAAAAACCTGGAGTGACCTCTAATATAGCTTTATGGAAGAGATTACTTAATTTTATGTAATGTAGTCAACTGTCAAATAATTAATTTAAAATTCAGATCTGAGGGGAGATACAAAACCTGTAGACTCATATGGAGTCCACTTTCACACTGTTGGAGTGCTTTTGATACAGAAGAAAGAGCATGGAGTAGCAGCTAGCTGTCTGGAACTGATCCATAACTCATTGAATTAAATGGGAATTTTTTTCATTAACTTTGATCATCCTTGTATTGAACCTGTATGCATATGATTTAATTAGTAGCAAGCTTGGAAAATGCTGGTGTGTTGGCTTTTCTAATGTCTTACCTACAGAGATGGTAATTACATAAACTATTAAACTTGCGTATCTATGATACAGGAAGTGCAGAAGTACCCACAGTTGGCTTTCCTGGTGCCGAACTGTCATTTCAAAGCTAGACATTTTACTGCTAAACCTCTTTTTCTTTCTTGTTAATTATAACGTCATATCTGGTAGTCTTATATTGCACATAGAACAGATGTGTTTCCATGTCATCTTTTATGCTGAAAAAGGGAGCAGATTGTGGCTTTATTGTGTATCTACTTTTTAATGATAGCCAAGAAATTAACTTAAGTTATATTTAACATTAAGGGTTAAAAATGTGAAATTTTGATAGGTTGTCTTCACCTGAGAGCAAAAAAGAGGTTCTCTAATGTCAAGTGTTGAGTTGTACGATAAAGTATGTTTTCATCATGGATCATATTGAAGGTGTCTCTAGTAATGCTGTCATTTTGGTTTTGTTTTTTTTTTTAAGTTGTGTAAAGTGGTGTAGCTTTATGCTGGGAGGTGCCTTTACATTTTCTGTGAGTTTGAGGGGCAATCAGAGGAAACCCCTCTCCATAAAGCCACGTTTGCAGCAGGTTTGTAGGCAAAGCCATTGCACAGCTGTGGTTCAGAATGGCCAAATGTCTCATCTAAGCATTTGAAACACTTTTACCCTCAGTGAGATTTTCTATCACATTAATCCATGCTGTCTTGTACCTTATTAGGTGGTCTGCCCCAACGCCTTAGCTGTGGCGATTCATGAAGTTAAGATACTGTTTGGGGCGAGTGAGGAAGGGTGATGGGAGCTGGCTGTGGATATTGACACTGAACACAGAGATTCCGTGTAGATGTGTCCTGTGTTTGCTTTGCAAATATTGACAGAACCTGTTGGGAGTCTGGAATGATTTAAAGCCTAAGAGCTTATGAAAGCTACCAGGCTTCTTGTGTATTAGTAGCATAAATAGGAATAGTAGGTACAAATACCAAGGTAGAAAGTCGGGTGTTAGCTTATAAGCCTTTCTCCATTTAGCAGTTGTGTAACTAGCCATAAATCTGTCACTTGGGTTTGCTTATACTTTCGATAGTTTGCACCCGATTTTTAGCACAATAAATAGGGATTCTCTAAGGTGTTAGTTGTGTACCTGTCAATGAAAACCAACAAAAAAAATGAGGTCTGTGTCAGTCAAAAAAATATTAAAAGGAACCTTGATTTTTTTTTTTTGCAGTGATATTTAAGAGTTACTGAAGCAACATTAGGTATTATACCAACAAGATGCTGAGGTTTGAGGTGGTATTTTCTCTGCTGCTTTACACACAAAAAAAGCTTCTGTAGTGACTGCAACATAGCACAGAACATATGCTACTTTTGAGGCAGACATTATCTTCTTAAGTAAACACAACATATCCTCAGGCCATGCTGATGTGTGATTACGTATCATCTACAATGATTGTGGGGGACACGTATTGCAAGAATATCTCTATGCTTTAGGGAGTGATCCAGACCATGTAAGAAGAATGTAGGAGGTCATATAAGTAGTTATTTTTTTGTCTCTAGCTGCAGATTGCTGAGCTTATATTGCTACTTCTGCATTTGCATTTGAGAAGGGACCTAGGTAAGCAAATTTTATTTTTCTCACTTGCCTTTGTTTCTCAAAAAAATTGGTAACTTCTTCTGGAAGGAGAACTATATTTTTAAGGTACAAATCTGAGAAACAGGAGAATGAAAATATATACATGGTCTACTCTTTTAGTGTCAAATGAGAATAAAAGCAGAAAAACATTAATATATTATTTAATGTATTATGAAAGATTATATCCTATCTTGTTATATATCTTGAAACAGCACAGGTAAATAATCAGGGTATTATTGTACAAGTCAGGAACTTCTCTTGGTCTATCACAAACCTGCTCTTTGAGTGCCACTAATTTTTCAAGGATATAAATAGAGAATAGTTATCTGACCTCTACTGATTAGGAACTGGGATTTAGTTTCTTGTGTTTGAATATGTCAGTTCATAAACTTCTCTGTCTCTTATGTAGCTTATTTTTTCCATGTAGTTTACTGTTGCAAAAAATTGTCATAACTGCTGTCATACCTCTCAACACCTTTGAAAAAGCAGACCTTTGAAAGTGACTCTCATTCTTCTGCTCAGGATTACCCACAGAGAAACGTGCATTTTGTGTTGCACAGTCCCCTGTGCATGTACAGTTTGACTTTTCAAAGTCTCTCTAGTAATCCCTGTCCATCTACAGTGAAATGCAATAGCAGCTTGTTTCAGATTTCTGGATGTTAATCAATCTGTTCACACTTAAATGTGTTGCAGCCCAGTGAAAGCAGTGAGTATTCTGGATGGATGATAGGAAAGAAGTGAAGGGGATCTACATAAGTGTAATCTGCCCCCAGAGTGGCAGATTGCCTGTGTATTCTTTAGCAACCACCTTTATAGGTGAGAATACTAAAGTTGTATCACTTTTGAGAACCAGACTGCTGCTTTCACTCAAGCTGCTGCTAGGTGCTATGTTTTGCCGTTGCTTTTCAAGATTGAGTTTTTGATTTGTTGGGTTGAGTTTAATATTATTCTTAAAAATTCCAGTTTTAATCATAGATTCCTAAGGAAATGAGGGCTGCGAGATGGTATTTGTACATCTGTTGTCAGCCCTCCTTTGTCACATTTCACAAGGAGTGTCCAAATCACCAGAAACAGCAAGTTACAGGTGATGTGTGAGGATAACAGGCTTAATAAAGGAGAGAGGCCCTATTAATGCCTCAGCTAAAGCAGAAGTAGCAGGATGAATTTGTCCTTTACCACTGAATCTGCAAACAAGCTTTGTCTTTACTCACAGAAGAACTAAAGTTTTTCTGGTTCTGCTGCTTTCAAAAAAATCTTATTCTAAACTGTTTTCCTTGAGGATAAGTTAGGTTCCATTGGCTGACACATCTTACAGAAGAGCAAAAGAGAACAGTGCTATCTGAAATACTTCAAAAGAGCTGAGAATGGATGCTTTATGAAAAAGAAGCGCATGTATTGTCTTTCGGGGTGTTTTAGAAGAATAATGTGCCTACAGGAAAAGGCTTGAGACAGAGGATGCTATTTTTCCCAGTCTTGGAGATCATTAGCAAATATTGAAATTTCACAGAAATTATAATAAACTGTAAATGTAAGCTGTTAGATCCTTGCAGAGGGAGAAGGCTGCTTAGACAATAAATCTTACAGTAACATGTCTACTACTTTTAAAGCTGTCTACATTTGACGGTTGGACTTGATGATCCTTGAGGTCTTTTCCAACCTTAATGATTCTGTGATTGAACATGTTGCCGTCTGGAAGAGTACACAATAGATATTAATTTATGACAATCTCCATTGGTGATTTATGAGATCTTAAATTAATTACTTTTAAATGAAATCTGTTCTCATTTTGTGATTTGAACTCTCCTTGCCACAATTAAATTTTGAAGTAGAAATATTCTAGATGTTTGGAATATAAATCCAAAAATAAGAAAAATCATTTTAAAAACAGAAGTCCAAGAAATCAATTAAACTTTGATTTTTTTTTTTAAATTCTGATTATTTGCTTCACTACAGAAATCACAGCGTATTCTTCCAGCATATTTTGTTTTTTCTCAGTGCTGTGGATAAGCAGCTCTGCAGAAGAATTCTGTCATCTTCACCTTAAAGTTGCGAAGTCCGTCAGAATATTGTGTTGGCAGCTAGATGCAGAAAGAGAAGGAAAGGTAGGGCATTTGTAGTACATCATGCCCTTCTGGTCGGGTGTAGACAAGGTTGATAGTAAATGGGATTTCTAAGACTGGAGAAGTGGATGTATAAATCGAAGGTTTCTCTATTGTGTGACTTGTCAAGATACTTGTGTGCCTTGGAATCTTTCCCAAATTTTTCAAGTGTAGTCTCTGCCCATTCTCCTTTTTTTTTTTTTTTTTTTAAATATGAGTTAGCTCAACTATAGGTTTAGTTTTATGTGTTAGCTAGCAAATGTATTTTGAGGGTCTCTCTGTATGAGGAACTCATGGAGGAGAGCATTAAATTCAAATTAGCTATAATTAGGTTTCCCAGAGATGTTGTGGAAACTCTATCCCTGGAGACATTAAAGCACAACTACGTAAGTCCCTGAGCAACCTGCTTTGAACAGGGTGTTGGGCTAGACCACCTCCAGTGGTCTCATTGAACCTAAATTATTCTATTATTCTGTAATTCTGTGCATTACAAATGTAAAGTTTGTATTCACTTCTGAAGGAGGCTGGTCCTGGGGTTCTTGTTTTTAGCAGGTGTTAAGTCCCGTCATCCCTAAGCCCAGCTCTGTGACTATCCATCTCTTGCTGTCGTTAGGCTTCGCAGGAGACCGTAACTGTCATGAGAATTTGGAAAGTGGGACATAAACCCTCACCATAACTGATGTGTTGATTCTGTGGAGGACTTAGAACTGAGATTTTAAACAAGAATGTGCATGCTGTGCAGGATGTGGAGGAGAATTACAGAAGCCAAACCACTGAGCTCTGTGTATCTGGATCCTGTTATCCTGGAGCTCAAACTTCTTTCTGGACTGGAGTAAGTTAGAATGACTGAACACAAAGCAAGGGCTTATGTATCCTGAGAGCAAGGTTTTTTTTTCCTAATACTGTTTAGCCCTGCAGTTTTGGAAAGGTGTTTAAAACTCAATTTCTCTAATCTTCAGCTTGTACTGAGAAAGCTGCTCCTTTGTGGTACTCATCACCAGCGAGAGGAAGCAACAGTAACAGCAGTAGTTAATTACCTGTTTTGAGAATTGGAGGTATCCATTTTTGCCATACTAGGGCAAATTAGTGCGGTTCTGAAATGTGACGGAGAAATGGAACTCTCACTGTATTTTTTGTATCATAGAATCATAGAATGGTTTGGGCTGGAAGGGACCTTTAGAGATCATCTAGTTCCAACCCCCCTGCCACGGGCAGGGACACCTCCCACTAGCCCAGGTTGCTCAAAGCCTCATCCAGCCTGGCCTTGAACACCTCCAGGGATGGGGCATCCACAGCTTCTCTGGGCAACCTGTGCCAGTGCCTCACTACCCTCACAGTAGAGAATTTCTTCCTAATGTCTAGTGTAAGTCTGCCCTATCCCTTTCACATTGCTTCTATTATAGGTTGTTGGAGCAGTGGCAATATCCCAGTACATACTTGAAGAATTAGTACAGTGGGCTATCTGATGTCAGTTTGATTGCCTGAGCACCATAGTACCTGGAAAAATCTTCAGTGCAACTTCAAGTGGTTTGACAAAGGAGAATGTATTTTTCCAGTCCCCATTCCCCATGTGCATAAATGCAGAAAAACACACATGTACCTGTCTTTGCAACAGCCTGCCTTTTGGAGATCATGCTTCAAGCGTCCGTGGTCAAGCCAGAATCTGGATTTAAATGACCTTGTTCTGTTACTGGAAATATGGAAAATAATTTGATTAAAAAAAAAAGCTAGTGATTTCAAATTGAATTGCTTTCCATTGCTTGAAATATGAGGTGCTGTATAAAATATAAGATGACAAGCTAGTAGTATTTTTACAGACTCTCCTTCAAGATGCTGGCCTGCTAAGCATATATTAGGTAATACGTTCATATAGTGAGATGCTGTCTTATTATACCTCACTCTTAAAATGTAGTATCATGTAGTACCTGAGACTTGTAGCTGTCAAACTGTACCAATTCAGAGTGTCACTGGTGGTGTTTTACAAATATCTCATCACCAGATGTGAATACAAGATTCTTAGAAAACTGTGTTGATATTTTCTACTGATGATCGCTAGTAGAGCTTCACTTCTGATGGCCTGGCCTGCACCTTTTGATTTTTATAACCTGTGATGTGCGTTTGGAACTGGGCTCTCTAGCTTTTACCTTCGTAGGAAGCTAGCGCATAAATAGAGCGAGATGTGAAGCGTCCTTTCCATAGAAAGCTTGTTTATGGTGGTTCTTGAGGGTTCTCTGGTGATCCTGAACTGAAATCCTAGATACAAATAAACCACACGCTTGGGAATGAGTGTGCACCAGGCACCGACAACTTCTGTGTAATACAAATGATCTTTGTGTCTTCTAGTCGTCATCATTGTCATACTCTCTTCTTATATAAGGTAATAAATAATACAAATAATTTTTAAAAAGCTGTTTCTTGAATATTTAGGGGTAAAGGCTCCTGGCTCACCGTTGCAGCTAAGACAGCTCTCTGCCGTTGCTTAGTAGAAACAGGGTGTCTTACAAGTGGCATAGTGTGATGGTTTTGCCCTTGGCTGGGAGCCAACCCCTCACAACCCGTTTGCTCACCTTCCCAAGGATGGGGGAGAGAGAATTTAAGGGGTAAAGGGAAAAAAGGACTCGTGGGTTGAGATAAGAACAAAGAACAAAGAACAATTTAATAACTAAACTACAATAATATTGAAAGTAGTACTAGATACAAATATACAAATGAATGATACACAGTGATACTGTCCCCTCACCCAATGACCAAGGCTCAGCCTGTTCCCGGCTAACGATCCCGGAGCAGGGAGAGTCTCGAAACAGCACTCATGGAACGGAGATAACAGCCCGAGCGTCCCAGACCGAGAGCTGACCAGGGTGGGGAGGGAAGGCCTAGGGAGAGGGATCACCTGGAGCCAGATGACCCAGAACAAAAGAGATCCGGAACCAAAAGGGATGATCTTCCAGAGGGTCCTCACCTATATACTGGGCATGATGTGTATGTTATGGAATAGATTATTGACCACTCTGTGTCTCAAATCGTGAACCTAAGATCAAATCCTGGGCTAGTAACTGGGGCTGTGCTCCCTCCCAGCTTCTCCTGTTTGCAAACAGCCAGAGAAGCTGAAAGACCTTGGCAGCTGCATAAACATCACTTTTTATCAGCTTTCTTCTGAGAACAAATCCAAAACACAGCCTCTTGCTAGCTATTATGAAGAAAGTTAACTCTGTCTCAGCTTAACCCAGGACACATGAAGACCTGAAAACCTCCCTTTCTTGGCTTCTCTAGATGGTATGGAAAAATATATTTTTAGGTTCACTTCATGGCTTCGCTCTCTTTTTGATGGTTGCAAGAAAAAAAAAATCCACTATTTATTTTCTCAATGAAATTCTGAGTACTCTAAAATGAGATTAACTCAACAGAGGAATGCAAAACCTTTACTACAATGAGCGGCTTTACCCAGATGACTTATTTGCTGAAAATAATTAAGGATGTCTGGGTAGCTGGAAACTTTAGTCTACTGTGCATCAGAAGGAACATCTGTTTTGTTTTGCTCATTTGTTTGCTTTGCTCATAGAAGTTTCCTCAAGCCAGACAGGAAAACCAGCAAAATTATTTAAACACAACTCCCCCTAGCACACTACTCTAAGTCCAAATAATTAGCTTCCTACCTTTAGAGTGGATACACAGAACAGCTTAAAAACAAAACCGAAAAACCCCTGATTCAGCTGGCACAAGTTATTTTCTCCTAAAGGAAGACAGAGAACAGAGTTCACCTTCTGATAGTAAGCTGGTTGCACTTTACCCACCCTCAGACTGTTGTCCTATAAAGACTCTGATGTTCCTGAGGTAGAGCAGGAGCTGAAATAACCTTGTGCCAGCATCAGCAAAGAGTTAATGTGTTTAATTTATTCTTCCAATGTGTCTAAAATAATTCCATTTCAGATGTCCACTCTCTTAGGAAGGAATCTTTTTAAGCTGGTAAATATTGGACTTTTAAAGCCATTATATGCAAAATAACTGTTTGTGGGTAGAAATGAGCCCAAATGAGTTTATTAAAAATATTCAATGGTACATGACAAAACTGAGATTTTTGTACTTATTTTTTCATTCATTGTTCTGTTTATATGAAAATAATATTTTTAAAACTACTGGCCCTTCAGGTTCTGATTCCGATACTTAAATTGGAAAGGATCCTTTTGCTGGTTGTATTTATGTGATTAATGGTTTCCAGAAGTATAACTGTTATGGGTGGGCTGGTTGCCAAGTTCTTTATTTTCAGGGAGGCTGGCAGTGACTGTTGTTAAGTCTGGTAACTTGGATAGAAAGGGAAGAAACCCCTGCTTTTGCATTGTGATGGTCAGATACTGAATAATTCTGGATACATTCAAGAAAAAGATCTGTTGAACAAAGATGTAACAATTTATGGTTGATATGTAGAGTAGAATTTAATCTCTAAGAGAAATCACAAGAGATCAAAACCTGAACTTGCTTCTACTGAGACAAACAAATGTTTCTTCTTAGGAAGACTTTTGAGCCCAATTCTAACATGTTGAAATATTTTCAGATCTGAGTAGAGTAATTCTTACTAGCTAGCTGTAATTTAATCAAATGTGAATGCAAGACAGATTAGAAAAGCAAAACATAGTGTAAAATTAAGACCTGGATGTACGTTGCTTTTTGAAGAAAATACTGAAACTTTGCTGTGTCTTTTTTTGAGCAGGTTTTCAGCAAAGTGATATGTTTTTGAAGGTTATAGTTTAGGAATATACTGCTTAGGTGATTACAGTTTCATAAATAAAGAATGTTATGCACATCAGAGGCAGGATGCCATGCTCTGGGATGAATCCTGTCCCCACATGACCGTTACAAAAGGGTCTGAAAAGGTCTCAGCGGGCTGTGTAACTATAGATCAGTGACACCGCTTATGGGTGTACTTTTTTCCTTTTCATAATGAGCAGAATTTAATGCTTGATAAAATAAGAAAAATGTGTTGTATCTTTAAATTGTTTTTGGTTTGTATTGTTCTCAGAGGTATGAGGAGAAGCCTTCAACAGTGGGTGCAAAGTCATATCCAAGGCCTTTTAAAAACGATTTGTTTGTAAGCACCAGCTGCCTCTGTTCTTTCTTGTAGCATGGGCAAGATCTGTCTGCCTCAGCAATGTACCTTACTCATACTGTATTGAAACACAGATTTAAAAATATGATGCAGTAAACTAAAGGAGGGAATAGAAGGAATATTTTACCACTGACGTTGGATGATTAACATTATAGGAACTTTTAATTTTCTCCTGATGCATTTTTGCAATAGAAGTTAAAAATTAAGGACATCTGTTTCACATGCAAGTTTTCAGTGTTGCAGGCTTTGCTCCAGCTGTTTCATAAAATATTTATTGAAAAAAACAAACAGATCTTTTTATTGGACTAGAAAGGGAATGTCACGTGAATAATACTACAGTGAGAAACCTGCAATCTAACCTGGAGAATTTATTTGCTATGGTGGAAGGTTTTGTTCATTTGGATTTAAACAATCTTCGGTTTGGTGTTGTATATGAGCGTTCCTACTCTTAACCCACATTATTCCAAAAAGCGTGAACCAGTTCATGGATGAACCAAATCATGCTAACGCAGGGAATACAAAACAGTGGAAATAATGGCTACAGTGTTGCCTGTTTTGCTTCAGCTGGAAGAGCTGGATTTTGCAACTGGTATTTGGTAAAGGTGCCTGAGAATTTGGAAATCAAGTGTCTCACTTGGATCCCAGGAACAGTTGGTCAGACTTTTTATAGCTCTTGTTGAGATACAAAATTTTGAAGACAAACAATTTTAAAGGAAATTACACAATCAAAATAAGTTTAGTTTTGAAGAAATTAGTATCCTGAGTATTAAACTGAACAGAGAAATAAGTTTTCAGTGATGCATAGCTTTTCTATTTTGCACCCAGTGCAGTATCTGTTTGCTTCATTTTAGTATGGGCAGTTTTTAAAACTGCTGTTTGGAAGTTTTTAAAAATCTGTTGTAGTAACTAAGAAGGATCTCTGACCTCATGCATAGAGATGTTTACAGAGCTCTGGCCTGTGTGGATACATGAGCTGGCAATGTGCGCTTGCATCCCAAGGAAGCCAGCCATATCCTGGGCTGCATCAAAAGAAGTGTGACCAGCAGGTGGAGGGAGCTGATTCTGCCCCTCTGCTCTTGTGAGACCCCACCTGGAGTACTGTGTCCAGCTCTGGAGTCCTCAGCACAGGAAAGACATGGACCTGTTGGAGTGGGTCCAGAGGAGGGCTATGAAAATGATCAGAGACCTGGAACACCTCCCCTGTGAGGAGAGGCTGAGAGAGCTGGGGTTGTTCAGCCTGGAGAAGAGAAGGCTCCAGGGAGACCTGATTGCGGCCTTTGACTACCTAAAGGAGGCTTATAAGAAAGATGGGGATAAACTTTTTAACAGGGCCTGTAGCAATAGGACAAGGGGTAAAGGTTTTAAACCAGAAGAGGAGAGGCTTAGACTAGATATAAGGAAGAACTATTTTACACTTAGGGAGGTGAACCACTGGGACAGGATGCACAGGGAGGTGGTAGATGCCCCATTCCCGATCTAGTGGAAGATGTCCCTGCTTACTGCAGGGGAGTTGGGCTAGATGACGTCCATGGTCCCTGCCAACTCAAACAATTCTATGATTCTGTGTTTGCTCACATTTTGTGATTTGTATCTACTCAAAAGTGCTTTCTGATGTGTTCTCTTTTCTCTTCATACATGTTTATATAAGCATATTTTGAGTTTAATTCTGTCACATTTTTGCCATATGAAAGGCAAAATGTAGTGCCAAACATTTATGGCCAAGTAGTATGATAACTTTTTATTTGCAGAGATAGTTGTGAGCGTATAAAGGCTTGTCCTGTTCTGGATAACTTTGTGTGAATCCAGACAGTTTTATGTGATTGAATTGCTTTTCCTGAGGTGGTAGAATTGAGGATGTTAAACAGAACAGGTTGGTGGTTTTTTTGGGGTTTTTTTTGTCTGTGTTGTCATCTATGAAAAAATAAACATACCTCTGAATCAATAGGCCAGCTTGGAAATACCTCAGTCTGAGCAAGTTTGAATTTCTGCTCCAAACTCTTATGCCTTCGTTCATTGCAAAAACAATGTTTGGAGCTCATAAAGGTTAGTGCTAAAGAAGAGGCATTTTGGTTTCAAATTTGTGAAGGCAAACCAGCCTGTATGCTTTAGTTTTCTCTTTGGTCCCATTTCTTTTTGTAGCAGTACTTTGAGAGATCTAAATGTTTCTCATTCCACCTTTTGCCAGATCTGACCTCCTTTCTCAATCCCTGTTTAGAATTGCAGAAGGACAGTACTTGTTGCCATTCAGGGAGGCCAGCAGAGAAGGTAAACTGGGCGTGTACTGTGGTTCCTGTACTTTTTGAATGGAGATACTTTCCATTGCTGTTATCTCCAGCTGAGTATTAACTTTTTAATTTTGAACTGCCCCTCCCATTTAGGGTTTTGCCATCAGTCCATTCAGTTGGCCAGAGATATCTTTCTAAAGACATTTTGAATGCAATGATAATTACAGAGCTTTTTCTTATTTAAAAAGAAGGTGTGGGAGCTTTCTGTTGTCGTGTATTCTTACAGCTCCTGACTTGCTATGTACTTACAAGGGTCATCTTAAAGCATTATTGTATTCAGGGCAAGTAGTTGTTAAGCCATGTAAGACCCAAATAAATATTTTAAACAAACGGGTCTGCTGAAAGCATGTGAGTAGTGCTAAGGGAATTTATTCTTTTATATTTTTTCTAGTAAGGGATATTTATTAGGGTGAGCAGATGGGCACTACTCATTTCTGGCATTCATTGATAAGCCTGCTACCTCTCCAGGTGGCTCAACAAAAATGATAACAATGTGGCACTGCTCCCATTTTATTTTTATTCCTCTCAGACTAGTCAGTCACCTGTCTCTGTCCTCCTCGTTTAGAGCCATCTGCTGGATTGTTTTGCTTTTGTTTTTCAGTTGTTCTCTATTCTGAAGTCACTGAGGGATCTCCAGTAGGGGCTGATACAAAGTCTTTGAATGTTTGCTGAGTATTGGACTCAAGTATGTCTCCCTTTTGTCATGTTCTCTGTAGCCAGCTTCTGAGTTTTATTTTCCCCAGCCTGTCCTTATGAAGTAATCCATGCAACAATGAATTATGCTTGTCCTTAGTGGCCTGTTGTACCACTCTTCATTATTAATATAGTCATTCTCTTTTTATGTTGAAATAGTAAAAGACTGAAGAGCAAGTGAGAATCCATCCTCTGTTGCATTTGTTCTCATCACAAGAGGGCAGAACAGGAATGTGTCACACAAGTGATTAAAACACAAGCTTTATTTATATAAAAATACATTTTAAAGAGTTTTTAAAGAGTTTAATCAAGAACTTATTTCTTCTCTGAAAATGAGATAGGGAACATGCTTCTAAAATGGAAAACCTTTTATGCTGAGTGTGTGAGACTGTCTAGACTGAGCTAACTGTGTAGGACTAACCCACACCTATCATGAGCACACACCTCTCGAGTAGGCCAGTGCTGCTTCTCCCTGCTTGCTCACTGTCTGTGTTAAAGTCTCCTCACTTGGATATTTTCATTGTGATAAATGTGCTCCATTTCTTTAGCAAGTCTTTTGAATATGTGCAGTTTTCCTGTGTATCAGTTTAAAATATATCACTTGGTTGGATTTAAGAATGGGATTGACAAAAGGCATGTCCTTGATACCAGACCAAACAACTTCTCTGGCTGAAGGGCCAGGCCATTGTTTCATGGTTCTTTTTCCCTGTATTTTCGTCCGTTGTTTCATGGTTCTTTTTCCCTGTATTTTCCTGCTCTTCCTTCTCTCCTCCTTGGAAACTCATCCTCCTTCCCTCACCTTGGAGGGCAAAGCTGCTTTTGTGTATGGGGAGGAGATGAGGAGTGGCAAGTCCCCTGGAGAGACCCTGGAGGGCGATGTGGTACATGTAGACCATGACTTCCCAGTTGTCTTTTGTTGAAACTATATTCGGCATAGAGCCACACTCTTCCACTGCCCTTTCTGTTGATTCCAACCTTAATGCTAATCCTACCAAAATCAGTGGGCCTTCTTGTGGAGTGAGGAGCTGTTGTTTGTTAGGTGTAAAACGGCTCTGGTGGGAACCACAGAGATGAACTCATAAGCAGTGCTCCTGAACAGCTTCTGAGAGAGCTCAGCTCCCCTGTCCCTTTGGAGAGCCATTACTAAGCTATCGGACCTTGTTCCCAGGTTTCCATTTGTGGTTGCAAAATTTATTCTCTAATATGTCACTAAAACTGATAGAGGCAACACTAGAAGAAAAGTCAATATAGATGAACATGCAGCTTAACTTTAAATGTTTATGTATGTATTACGTGTGGCCACATGTATAGGAAAAACTGAGAGATTTGCTCATATTGAACTAGCTAGTTAAGATTATTGTGTCATGTTGCTCTTAAGGTTTGGGAGCACTGATATACCTGATCTTACTGCCTAGTGGCAGTACTGTAAACAGTATGTAGTTTGAGTTTCAGTTCCAATTCCCCTTAATTGAATATGTTTATTAGAAAACAATAGAAATGTTTTTTCCTTGCAGACAGCTGGTATGTCTTTCACTGCTTTCCCCTTCAGACGCTGTACTGTCAGTGCATCCTTTTGCAGCTCTTGCTCCCAGCTGCTTCTGTTGGGACAGTGAATATTACCAAATTTTTCTCATTTCTTGGTTTACCCCTGCCATTCCCCAACCCCTACCCTGTACTGTATTTTTTTATATGTAGCTGTTGAAAGAGTTTCTCTTGCTGTCTGCCATCTACTTAAGGAAATGTCTGAGCACCCCATTATCCTCATTATGGTTACTGCATCATTTTCTCATTACCTATCTTTATGTCTATTCTTGCTCTGCTGTTTTAGTAAATAGCCGTTGTCAGTGATACAGAAAGGATAGAGATAAATGACAGATGATAGATTTGAGGAGGTAAGGAGTGAAGTTCTACAGGTTTTTTTTGTTTGTTTGTTCTGTTGGTGTGAGGTTTTATAGTTTATTTTTCTGAGTGGTAGTGTAATATCTATTCTGGGATTTATGCTAATAATAGATTATTGTGATCAGTTCAATCAGCAATGGCTTGAGACCACTGAGAACTGATATAATCCATAGTGATAAAGCTACTGGGTAACTGAGAGTGACATTTATAGATATTTTCATAGATTTACATTTTTTCAGAGTTCTTACTGTGTTCTCGCAACTTTTCTGCATGCCAGTTTGCCTCTGGTGGATGACATATTTTATCCATGGTTTTGAACTCTTATTAACTGCTTTTTTTTTCTTTGCGCAATTATTCTGTTTGATGACTTTGCATTTCTGTAATATTGACCTTTAAACTATGGTAAACGGGCTTAAGTGATGATAGCAGTAGTTTGTCATTTGTGATGGAGAACCATGTCAACATAGTTGAATTTAGTTTGATCTCAATTATTCCCTCCCGCACTAAATGTCAGTACAAAAAAAAAAATCTTGATGTTTTCAGGAGGGATTTCTGTACAAAAAGGAGTCAACCAAGGTATCTGGGTTTTAACATTGATTATCTGGGCCAGGGAGCAGTGCTATGTATTCCATCTGTGTCAGAGCTGCTTGAGGGAGAACCTATTTATGTTTTCATCACTGAAGTCCATATTGTTTTTATTTCAGTAGTTTAAGTCCCTTATCTCAAGTTCAAGGTATACTGCTGATATGGAAAGGTTTGGAGTCACTTTCTGTGGCTTTCCACTAACCTCTGAAATGAGGCAGCACTCGAGTCACAGAATGGATTGGTAAAGAACAATTAGATTTTAATGCAATAAACCTCTAAATGAATGTGACAGCAGAGGACCATGTCTGTTTCTCATCCTGCTTCATTTTTCACAATTCATTTTCTATTCCAACTTGAACTTATAGAAAAACCTGCCTAGTGGATATAAAATAAACAGTCTTTTGGGAGAAGATCAAAAAGTGTAGACCCCGAAGCAATGACAGGTGTGTCCCTTCCATTTTAAATCACAGTGCAAATAGCTCAGTATCTAATGCAAACCATATATAATGAATTATTTCCTTGAATTAAGGCTGACATATGTATCTAATAACACTGAGGCACTCCTACATTTGTTTGTTTAATAATATAGAAAGAAAAATGTTTTAAGAGAGTAATAAAACAATATGGTCAAAGTGTAGGTATTAACCAAAATGCTTTGTAAGTGAGCATTTTTGACAGTTTTTGTGGTTAAACTTGCTTGTTTGCCTCCTTTGTTGCAAATGAGCCCTTCAAATTGAGGAAAATTTGAAAGAGAGTATCTGTCAGTTCTAAGTTTCCCTCACTGCTGTTGCACATCTTTAGTTATATTTAAAGTGTTCTCCTTTACTGCTGATTTTCTGCTTGGTGCTTTTTTAAGCAACTGAGCTCAATCCTACTGTCAGTTACACCAATACAGCTACATGAAACATCTGACCCATAGGTCAGTGTTCTGTCTTTTGCTCTCATAAAGGACTGAGATACTGATATTATAGTCTACAGAAGAATTGTAGTGTGGTGGAGAGGGGATGGCATACTGATGTGAGAGATCTTTGAATAAAACCTGTGTCTTTTTGAAATGGAGAGGAGAAAATAGTAATAAATAAGTGGATGATGACTAAATATTTTAGAGCTTCACCCTGATTGGAAATTCACACCAAGGAAGGTCATCCAGAGAGGAGGCAAACACACATGAACCTTGAGTTCTATAGGTCCTTAAAATATATGTTTTTCTCCTCCTTGATCTTGTTTTTAATATAAAAGGTTCAACCATTACTGATGTGAAAGTAGAAAGGAGCATTACATTATATAGATTGACAGTGTGAGTGGGATGGTCAGAGGGATTTAATCTATTCTTTGCAATAACTTCTGGCTAGTGTAGGGCATATCTTTCAGAGAGATATTCAGTCTCAGTGTAAATACTTCAATTAATGAAAATTATATCACACGTGTTCCCAGGTAATTTCAAAGAGAAAGAGAGAATGAATAGTAGCATTCCTCAATCAACTAAAGAAAAGAATGAATGGATAACAGCTTGTAATCAAATGATTTGTGTATGTGCATGCACATGTATGCATACATGTGTAAATAGTACTGACATGAATTATTATCCACTGCACCAAATTTGTTACCATCTCCTGGATCAGATCTATCCCAAATCAAGGCCTGTTGGTAGACTGGGGAACAATTGTGTCTCAGCCGTTCCCTACCCCAACTTTACCTAAACTAGTGTTTTTCCTTTCCACATGTGTGTCTCTTTCCACAGTATGTGTGGCTTGGGCTTTTCTTGCCTTTTCGTCCTTCCTCACAGATGTTAAAAGGGATCAAAGTGCTCTCGGGTGTTCAAACCAAGATTAAAAACCATACATGCTTCATTTGCAAGGAATGCGAAAAGGATTTAATTGTGCTTCCTATTGTCAGAGCCTGCTCTTTAATTCACGTGTGGTAATTAAATGATATGCTGATAGTTTCAAACAATTATTTATTTTGCAGTGTATTTGAAATAGTGTTTATGTTGGTGGTTGCAGTTGCCATCCACCGTGGAGGGACATGGATTTGACAGAAGGACCACTCGCTGGATAAGGAATTGGCTAGACGGCCGCACTCAAAGAGTTGTGGTCAATGGCTCAATGTCCCAAGTGGAGACCGGTGACAAGTGGTGTTCCGCAGGGGTCGATACTGGGACCAGTGTTGTTTAACATCTTTGTTGGAGACATGGACAGTGGGATGGAGTGCACCCTCAGCAAGTTTGCCGATGACACCAAGCTATGTGGTGTGGTGGACACGCTGGAGGGAAGGGATACCATCCAGAGGGACCTGGACAGGCTTGAGAGGTGGGCCAATGCAAACCTCATGAAATTCAACAAGGCCAAGTGCAAGGTCCTGCACGTGGGTCGAGGCAATGCCAAGCACAAATACAGGCTGGGCGGAGAATGGATAGAGAGCAGCTCTGAGGAGAAGGACTTGGGGGTATTGGTGGATGAGAAGCTCAACATGAGCCGGCAGTGTGCGCTTGCAGCCCAGAAAGCCAACCGTGTCCTGGGCTGCATCAAAAGAAGCATTAGCAGCAGGTTGAAGGAGGTGATTCTCCCCCTCTACTCTGCTCTCGTGAGACCCAACCTGGGGTACTGTGTTCAGATGCGGGGCCACCAACATAAAAAAGACCTGGACCTGTTGGAGAGAATCCAGAGGAGAGCCACAAAATTAATCAGAGGGTTGGAGCACCTCCTGTGTGAGGACAGGCTGAAAGAGTTGGGGTTGTTCAGCCTGGAGAAGAGAAGGCTCCGAGGAGACTTAATAGCAGCCTTCCAGTACCTGAAGGGG
>NW_010146492.1:30048-40293 GCF_000699245.1 Pterocles gutturalis
ATTGGAACTTGATGATCTTTAAGGTCCTTTCCAACCCAAGCCATTCTATGATTCTATGATTCTATGATTCTGGGCTTGGAAAATTAAAAATTCAGATTTCTAAGCTTCTTCCATAAGAAAAATATGCTTATAAAATGAGAGCTTGGGTTCCGCTCTTATCCTCTGATTCTGGAAGCTGGAGACATTGAGTAGAATGCCAAGTGATATTAGATGCTCTATAAAAATGTGATAATAAAACGGTAGGCATAGAGGAGACCTCTACTTTATTTTTTTATTTTGTTTTCTGAATTGGGAGGAAGGCCTTTAGAGCTGAGCAGTTTTCTTTTCTGTGTATCACTAAAATTGTCTCAAAACCAGCAAAACACAAACTTATTTTACATATCTCTCTTCTAACCATCTGGGTTTTTTAGGGGTAACAAAAAAGATACCTCCAATGAAGAAGATGTGAAGTTTTTTCCCCTCTAAATATCACAAAGAATTACTCCTTCCTCTTCAAGCATAAACAAACAAATCAACAGCAAAAATACAGCTGGCTTTTTTTAGTCTCTACAATTATTCAGTTTTATGCCAGTGTGTTAGCACTGTTTGTTCCTTCTAAAACTTTACAGACTCTTTGAAGTAGTCAGTATGAGTTTAGAGGTCACGTGCATAGCTACTTAAACCTGTGAATTAAGATGGAAGACACTTCTATTAAAGTTTATGGTGTGTAGATAAAGGCTTGTAAGGTTTTCAATTAACTTGAAGGATTAAAGCATTACAGCTATTGTTCCTGCCTTGTGAGAGGTAAAGAAGTGATAACCTGCTCATTAGGTATAGGTAATATTTAAGCAGGAAAACGATTCTATTTTCTTAATGCTTTGGGAATGAAATTACTAGTTACTTGTGGGTTTTTGATAGACTCCTTAATAAAGGGAAGAACAATAATTAACCAGGACCTGCATGAAGTCTACTGCAGTAGTGGTTGATAGTGCATGCAGTATGCATTACAGGTTAATCTGAGGCCAAAAAAACAGAAGGATTGAATCTTTGGGTAGTGTGGGATGACAGGGCAAGAATAGTCTTGTGGTTTTGTTCTGGTATTTAATTTTCTATATTTTTTTATGAAGTTAGTTCAATGTATTGTATGTGACAGACAAGCTTCTCCAGGGAGTGATTCAGAGCAGGTGCCTTAAGTGAAAAAAAAAATAAATCTTCTATTTAGTTGATAGAAGGAAAACTTTGGTTCTTCAGGACACTGAGTGTTCCGCTCTGATCTGTTGAAGCAGTGAAGGAGACATTTAGTTTAAAGTATTATGAAGACGTTGAAAAGTATAAATACTTTGTTGGGTTTACACAGTGACTTACAGGTGGAGAACCAGAGACTAGAGGAAGATTAGAGGAATGGGCAATATTTTTTGTAAATAAATAATGAAAGGCTGGGGCCAGAGAAGGAAAGATGTTTATAAAGAGTAGAAGGATGTTATTACAGAGAGGTGTGTGCTCATATATGCCTATGGCTATGTATGAGTTTGATGCATTGAGGGGAAAGAGAATAGAATTTGGAGCATATCTCAATCAGACTAAAAGGTTGAAAAGAAATAATGACACAAGAGAACAGCGTAAAACTTAGTACATACTTTTTAAAAATATTGTCAAAATGCTCTAGGGGAAAAGAATATGAAAAACAAACACAGAGTTAAGTAGGGCATTGAAAATGTGTAATAAATATGCAGAGGGGATGGACTGGATTAGAAAGAAAGTAAGCCAGAAAAGGTTTTATATGCTGCAGAAGTTCTGAGAGGATTAAGTGAAGGTTTTCTCCCCTTTTCAAATGGCATTGTCTCCATCCTGTCCTGTTCACAACTCACTGCACTGTCTGCTAACACCCTCTAGATGGTGTTGGGGGATACAGGCACGTTGAGTTTCTCCTGACTCCATGAGTTAGGATAGATATGTGGTGTGGGGGGTTTGGTTTTTTTATATGTATAAAGTTATTTTTGACAAAGTGTTGGCATAATTGTAGGTGGTGTTTGAGCCAGTGTAGATTTAACACTTAGATGAGGAAATCAAATACTGTCATGAATAAAATGGTCTGTTATCCTTTACTTAAAACATTGCACGGATACTGTACCCTGTTACTTCACAAGGAGGTACGAACATACAGCAGAGTATTTCTAGGGAACCCGTCTCTGGTGCGGATTATGTAAGTTTTGACTTGGCTTTTCTTTGACTTCTTAGCTGTGTTTCTGAACAGCAGGACACTGTTTCAGAGAGCTGCAGTTTCCTTTTTTTAGCACAGCCAAGAGCCACTACCTCTGCTTTCTGGTAAAGTGGAATGAACACAGTCCTTAAAGAAATTACAGCATTCTCTTGTTTGATCTGCAAGTAGCTGCAGCTGCTCTGTTGTTTGGAAAAACTAAACAACACATCACCCTCCACATATGTATTTGGTAGCAGAAATGGAGTGCCATTGCAAGAGTATTTTTGGCTTGTCGTATGTGAGAATGGAAGTCAGTGTGTTACTGTTTGTTTGGTTTTTTTTTTTCCTTTTCTATGTTTTTTTTGAAAACAAAAAATCTTAAATTATTATTAAAAATGCTGAAAGGACAGAAGTTGAGTAGTCATCCTTTGTCTTGAAAATCCCAGAATATTTTAAAACATTCTGCTGGACACAAAACATATGGTGTTATCTCTTTAATCATTTTTATGTGGTGGGCCTGTGCTGCTTTTCTTTCTGGGGAGTATATTGTTGCAGAGGCTTAATGTTAACCTTGCATTAGAGGAAATAATGGCAACCAAAAGAGGTTGAAACCTGATAATTCCCATATTTTCATAGGACAGTGCGGTGACGCTACAATCCCTTTATCATCTTTGTGGCCCTTCCCTGGGCTTCACTGAGAAGCCCAGATCTGGACACAGCACTCCGGGTGTGGTCTTACTGATAGTGAGCAGAGGGGAAGGATCACTTCCCTTGACCTGCTGGCAACAGTCTTCCTAATGCTGTTGGCCTTTTGTCACACATGACTGGCTCATGATCAACTTGTTATCCATCTGGACTGTCAGGTCCTGCTCTGCAAAACAGCTTTCCTGCTGGTCAGGCCCCAGCATATACCAGCGTGTGGGGTTGTTCCTCCGCAGGAGTAGGATTTTGCTCTATGTTGAACTTGATGAGGTTCTTGTCAGCCCATTTTTCCAGTCTTTTGTGGTCCCTCTGAATGGCAGCACATTCATCTGGTTTATCAACCAACTTCTCAGTTTTGCAGTGTCTGTGATTTTTGCTGAGGATACACTCTATCCCATTGTCTAGGTCATGAATGGAGATGTTAAACAGTATTGGAGCCCATATTGGCTCCTGGGGCACACTGGTGGTGACGAAGGTCCAGCTGGACTTTTTGCAGCTGATAACAATCTTTTGAGCCTGGCAGTTCAGACGGTTTTCAGTCCACCTCACTGTCCACTTATCTAGTCTGTGCTTCTTCAGTTTGTTTATGAAGATGTTATGGGAGACAGTGTCAAAAGCCTTGCTAAAGTCAATATGAACACATCTACTGCTCTCCTCTCATCTGCCAAGCCAACAGTCTGTTTGTAGAGGGCTAACAGGTGGATCAGACATGATTTCCCCTTCATAAATCCACAATAATGGCTCCTAATCACCTTCACATGTTTTGGAAGTTATTTTCAGGATTAGTTGCTCCACCACCTTCCCAGGTGTTGAAGTGAGGCTGACTGGCCTGTAGTTCCCCAGATTCTCCTTCTCAACCTTGAAGATAGGACTGACATGTTTTCTCCCATCCGTTTTCAGCTGAACTTACCTAGAGAAAACCTTTAGATTGTAGTTGCCTTTTCTTGATGTAACTTGCTTATTTTTATAAAGACATTTTTAACTTGGGCGCTGCAAATAAAATAATACTGTTCACTGAATTTAACTTTATCTTGATCAAATCTTCACCTTACAGTTGGAAGCAGGTTAAACTTGTACTGAATATAAATAAGGTTGTATGCTAAAAGTAGTGTAGTATATCTTGTTAATTTTTTTTTCTTCCACTTCATTAGCTGGAACCAGCCCAGGTTAATTGAGAGTGGGAACTGTATTCCAGACTACTATCTTTAGAGAATAATTGGTTTTCCTGAGAGCATCGTGAGGAGATTGTTAGGGAAGGCACTCGTAAAGGCCTTCCTTTGATGCACGTGAGAAATGATTTATGCGAGCTTGCAGCTCCCTACCACTCATCAGAATGAAATTTAGCAACATTCATTCTGGGCATGGGAGGGGAAGCTTGCAGGTTGGTGGGAGCAAACCAGGACATCAGTCAAGCTGAATTGATTTAAATAATAATTGAAAATGGATCCTTTAAAGAAGTAGGGAAGCTTTTGTGCATTTTGTGTTGTTTTCCTTGAAAATACTTGGTTCTCACCAGCTGGCATAAAGTGAAATAAGTTGTTTGGTAAATAGTGTTAGTCCTTTATACTAAATTAAGCGTTGATTTTGCACTGCTAAGTGATTGTACAACCCAACACAAATATAGCTAATTTCTTAATACTTAGACATTTGTATTTTATAAAATAATGATTGGTATGTTTCCTGCTTACCACCTAATGATTAATTTTTGTTTGGAATGGGTGCAATTGCATTCGGATGGAAATTTGAATTAAATTAAAAATACTGAACCTTAAAACTATATACTTTCCCCTAAAACGTATTCAACAGTTAAAACCAGTGGAATAGACTAAAAAAAGGCAGTACCTTTATTGAATGAAGCAGATTGTTTCTGGATATCATGGTCTTCTAGTTTTTATAATTAATGGATATCATCTTGAAGAGGAAAGGTGCAGGTGGTTTGGGTCTGACAAGCCTGTTACGATTTTCTTCTGGAAAAATTAGGTATGGAATATGACACATGGTGACACATGATTTTTGAAGTGGCAATAAGGTGCTTATTTTATCTTCCATGTTTTTTAGAGAGTTATTCTGATTTATGGTTTATCACAATTCCCAGATGTTAGCAGGTGCTTGTTTTACTATGCAGAAAGTTAGTGTCCCCCAGCTTTGTTCTTTAACCAGCTTTGCTTTGTTGATGTATTTAAAAATTGAGTGCATAGATTTTTTTTTTTTATATCTTATGAGTTTTGACAGAAGAAAAAAAATGAAGAAAATTTCCATTAAATATCCATAAAATATCTGTTTCTTGGGTTTGCTCCTTTCTAGCTGGTGGTTGGTTTTATGAGGTGAGGACTGTGTATGTACATGCAGAGCTTAGAATATAGTTCAACTTCAACCCAGGCTTTGATCCAGGCTTCTTCTATTCCAGTAATAATAATTTGCTCTAAGTGAAGGAGGGAACATAAATTTCTTAACATGCCTCAGACAAATTTTTATTTAAATCCTGCCTTGTCTGCTGTTCTGAAGCAAGGAGACGCCTTTATATTATTTGAGCCTGTGATGCCTGGGCCAGCAGGTCTCTCCTTTCAGGTCTGAGGTGCTTGCCCCCAACCTGCCTGGACACATGGCAGGAAGAAGGTTGCGAGATCGTCTCTTCCTGTTACATCAGGAGAAAACACAACCTACCTCAGACTTCATGCCATCTGAGATTCAGACCAGTGCAGTAGATCTGTTTCCTGGGATGCATTGCATGCAGTGAAACCCCAAGATGATGCGGCTGTCGGGAGGAATCGGTAATGCCTGAAGCAAATGGTTGCTACGACTGTTGCAACGTGATTGCCTTCAGTGCTGTTTTACTGCCTTATTCTGGCAATGAATTAGGCCTAGGATGCATAGGAGCAAATAAAGAATAATGGAATAAAGTATGAATGTATGACCCTATAAATCTACCTCAGAATGTGCAGTGTCTGAAAGGTTAATATAATGTGTAATAGTTAATGTAAGTGCTGACAGCTCACATACTAAAGTGGCTTCTAAGAGAGAGCTGCAAACTTATGTTGCTAACCAAAACAATCTGATTTCTGTATTTTGCTGAATTTAACATGCAAGTAAAGTTAAGATTTTTGAAGAGGCAAAATTTGTGATATTTGGGTTTTGCTACAGGGGCTCTGTAAGCTTTAAATCGATTTAATAGCAGTATGCAATAGCATTGGGAAGTGTTTCTTAGAAATTTCTGGAGAAATGGCTTACAACATTGTACAGGACCTGTTTATTTTACTTCCTCTACAAGCAGAAAGCCTTTGGCTTTGCTGGGTGTTTTGTATTAAGCCATTAACAGGTCTGCTTTAAAACAGATATGTCTTGTACAGACATATTCAATACTGATGATACTGGTGTAGCCAAATCTGACACATAGGAAGAACTGAGCTCATTAAATGAACAGATGCCATTCAGATGGTAAAACACTGTTCTAAACTCCGCTCTGGCAGTTTTCAACAAGTGCATGAAAAATGAAATTAACATTTTTATTGAACAAGTAGTTATTCAGCTTTTAATGTAAATTGTTATTATTCTGAAATACTATTGCTGCTTCATCATCTGGTGGTAGGTCTTTTGGGAGCCAGGTCTTTTCAGTCTCAGCAGTGCTGCTAAAGTCAATGTGTCTGCTGTCCGCACTTCATTTACACAAGTAAGAGAGAAGATGCAAGAGGAGGAGAAAGCACGTGTGACTGTTTGGCCAAATGAAGGCTGATCACTTTGTTTTCTTTCCCTCCATATTTTTGTCCTTATTATACTGAAATTGGTTTTAAGAATTGGCAAAAGAAGGATTTTCTTCAAACTTTGAACTATTGAATTGTTATGCAATTTTTACAGTAATTCACTAGGCAGATGTAAAAAAAAAAAAATAATCTGTACATCACTTAAAGCGAAAAACTGTGGCAAAACAATCTCTTATTTCAAAAGAGAATATCCCTGTGCAACTTTAGATTCGTTCCACAAAGTGGCGCGTTTTGTCTGGGTGTATCCATTACTCAATAGAGTCCACCTTTAGAAGGGGAAATGATGTAGGAGATCTGCTAAAAATCTTTTTCACTTTAGATTGCTGTAGTCATGGATTGGTGTTCTCAGATGTAAACAGCTTTTCCCATTTTCTGAAGTATTTTAGGTACTTCAAGCATGGACAATTATTTTTCAAATTGGCGTCGTTCTAACGTGCAGAGGGAATTAAAGGTTTCAGATATACTTAAAATTGTGAGAAAATCTATTTTAGGTTAGAATCAGTGGATTGTTTCCCCCTCACCCTTTGCCATTGACATGAAACTCTTGCTTTGCAGCCAAATCACGTGGTTTAAGTTGTTGTGCAGCATGGCATTTGAGAATGTGAATGACTGTTAATTTCCACTTGGTTGTGCACATGCTTACAGCTCCAGAAAAGGATTCAGTGAAGTGTGTTGGATCAGACAGCACTTGGCTAACTTCAAGTTTGTGCTTGTGCATGAATTCCAGTGGAATCGAGCGTAAGTCTAATCCAAAGTCCAGTAATAAACGTACAGTTAAACGACTGTGAGATGACAAGACTTTAGGGCAAGTCTTAAGTTCTTTGGGGTTTCGGTGAGTTTGAAAATTGTGCTGCTAAAGCCTCATTTTTCTCAGGTACCTAATTTGCATCATTTTTACCTGCTGCCGGTACCCTCTGCAAGCCCAGGTAAGGGCCTTGTGCATTGAGATGCTGAGCAGAGCTGAGTGAGTTTGATTTTAAAGGAAAGATCAAGCAGCATCTAAACTGATGCCAAGACAGATTTGGCAGGAAGGGAGTGGTTGGTTATCAAATGGAAATTCAGGAAGATTTGAGACCCTGTATAGCCTGTGAAGAAATGCCCCAGCATTACCTATGTGGGGCAGTGCAGTGTTAAATTTTAATGCATGTATCCCCAAGTCTGTGTGCTTTTATAAATTATATAATCAAGAGAAATAAGACATTTAAGGTTTTAGTGAGCAGAATAGTGATGGCTTATGTTGTAAGGTATAAAAGTTTTACCATCACTTCTGTACGATAGTTTGTATTAGTATGACAACGGTTGCTTGCGAATCACATGTGGTAATCTTAAGATCATGTCAGTAAAATTTTTATGCTATACACTCACCGTTGTGTTTGGCATACAGTACACCAAAAGTGTTTTACAGAAAAGAAGCTTATTTACTAACAGTGTAGAGGGTTTTACATTTTATTGTAGGTAGTTTTCGTTTCCCTCATCTTTAAATCTACACTTCAGTTATTTCATTGTTGTGTATAGTTGAGAAAGGAAGATATTTAATACACACATAAGAAGCCTGTAAGAATTACTTCTAGTAAAATTCAGTATCTAAACAAAGGGCTTCTAGAATTTAATACCTTGAAACTTTATAGGAAATAAAAACATATGCTCTGCAGTGGATGAAAGGTGATAAGCCACCTTTTCCCATATGAAAAATGTGATTTTTTTCAAACAGGTTCGTGATTTATAATGTAGTGTTGCCTGTCCTGCTCCAAAAGTCAGAATAATTCTGGAAGAGGAAAGCCTTAATTTTTGTGGTTTTAGAGAAAAAAAAAAAAAAAGTGAGGAGTGGCTGTCTGGTCAGGGTATTTACATAATAAGATTAATTTATTTATACCTGTATGGGATGAACTATGTTTGAAGTGGTTTGAACATCTAAGAGGATTTGGAAATATTGTAGGTTTAATTGGTTTCCAAGAGTCTATAGCCTACAGAGCATGTAGAATAAAGGTGTAGTAGAAAGGTGGATGATTAGGATTTCAGAAACTCATACAAAGCATGTAGGAGGTCTCACCTGAAATTGCCTAATGGAGAAATCGCGTATGCACTTCAGATCTGTATTTGGGTAGGAAATTTCTTTAAAAATAACAAGAGCATTGTCAGTTCTTGTGTTATCTCTGATTCTCCACTTTAAAATAAGTTTCTTGGATTACTTATTTGGAGTAATTAAGCCAGTTGAGCGTTAGTAAAGTTTAAAAATTAAAAAACAACTCTAGAGGTTACTCAAAGCAGGATTAAGCATGGTCTGGAATATATTCATCCAACCTCACTACCCCTAATTCCTGTTCAGTGTTTACTTTTGACTGGCTAGCTGTTGCATAGCTGTGAGTAACCACTTTGCCCAGGGACAGAAGTGGAAGTGAGACCTGATGAGACTGCAGCTCAGGACTACAAACCTGCCATTAGATCTGCAAGGGTAGCAGAAACACAGATGTAATTTTCACTTGTTACATCAGGTGGAGACCTTCATCAGACTGTCAGATCTCTGGAGAGTGTACATCTCCATTGTGCTAAGGCTGTGGTTAGCATGCTGTGTGCGATGTCCTGTCCTTTCTTTACACGAAGATTGTATCCATTTTTTTTACACAGGGTATTCACGATCTTTTCTGGTGTGCTGTCTTGTGGGACTGGATGACACCTTGCTGCTAATATGTTTGAATTGACTATCAATGATTTCTACGTTCAACTTTTTTTTTTCTCCCCCCAAATGAAGGCGCTCTGTCTCCTGAAAAGCATTAAATCCACAGTTTGTGTTCAGGCTGCTCAAAAAACATCCCCCCCTGGAGACCTATGCTTGAGTCTTACACTTCCTAGAAGCAGAGCAACACAGGATGCGATTATTCTGGCTGGAGTAGATTTACCACTGAGAACCATTACTTCAAATGAAGCTTTTCTGGAGAGGGAGGAGATTTTTTGTTTGTTTTCTTGTTTTATTGTACTTCTTACCTGAGCATATTGGGAAACCTACCTGACAAAGATGGATGTGTTAGAACCTCAGAATGATGGGATGTTATAAGAAACAAGAATATGACCTGAGGAATTTGCTTTAGCAGTCAAGAAGCAATCTACTTGCCAAGTGACTGCTTTTCTATCATTTGTAATGCAATTTAAAAAGAGACTATTCTACTTAATAGAACTGATACAGGGTAGGAGAGAAAGGGATTGTTTTCTGTCCTGAAAGTGTTTGCAATGGATACCCTTTATCTATATTTGTGTTTCTGATGGAAAGATCAGTGGGAAGCCTACCAGGAAAAGGGACAAAAACATGTTGGAAGGCATACTGGAGATGCTTTTGATGGGGTGTTGATTACATTCTTAGTTTCCACTTCCCTGACTTCATTCAAGGAAGAGTTATGTGTGCTAATATCTATGTATTTCGTCTTCATATCTGTCTTGGAGCTCTCTGTCCTGCAAAATGCATTAAATAATCATGTGGGATTTTGCATGGTGGACATTTTAAAATTTCTTCTGTATTTGGTTTGTTATTAAAAAAATGAAAAGGTGATTTCAAGCTGCCTTATCAGAGGGCCAGGCTATTTCTTTTCATAATTAAGCTTAATTTTCCTGCTG